>NC_056730.1:166560563-166837355 GCF_019279795.1 Protopterus annectens | reverse complement strand
TCACCAGATTTGTCTTCTGCTTTTCTGCACATGTTCCCGAACCACTATAATCTGTTATCTCTGGACTTTTCTGTAAATGGAGCTGCTTTTGGCTTCTGCTCTTAAGTCCTCTTTTCTTTTTCTGTTCCACAGTGTGCATCCTAGCCCCCCCCTTCGTAGTCTGTAATAGCAGATGTATTGGATTTTGCATGGAGACCTTTATCAATGAGGGTAAAAGGGCAGGGTTTTTGGAGCAAACTATACAGGCCTGAAACACATATCCCCTGGCTTGCTTTACTCCTTTAACAAGATGAATTTGCCATCCCGTTCAGCATGTCTGCTTGTGGAGCCTTCTCTTCTCAGACTTTGTTGAAGCTGTTCTTGAAAGTGATTTATATTTAAGACCACCTAGAACACAGATGGTGCCTGTTTGTGATATCATCTTTCTGCTGGAAAATTTAAATATATGTCCTTTTGAACAAACTCATGAGGCTGTTTTTGGGGGTCGTGATTTGGAAGATTGTTTTCTGCAAGAGAGTATCTGAGTTGCAGGCTGTCATGGGGTTGAACCATTTTTGGTTTTCCTTAGGGACAGGGTTACGTTTAGAACAAATCTGTCATTCATGCCAGTAGTAGTTTTGGAGTTTGTTTGACTTCAAGTCATCATTCTCCCTGTATTCCTTCCTGAATCTTTAAACCAGGGCAAAAGTATTCTCCATTTGTATGAGCGCTAACAACTCAAATATTACTTTGACAGAACTAAGGCATTTAGGAAAGCTGTACAGCTGTGCATTTCCTATTATAGGACAAGATAGGGCAATCCATGTCAAAACAATTTCCAGATAGTAGTTCCTTGCTATTTCTTTCTGATTTTCCCACCATGGCATATCACTTAGAGGCAAGCACATTCTTCCAGACCCTGGGCCTCTTGAGGGCATATTGGAAAAGAATGGAATCTAGAAGTATTCTAGAGAGAACTACTTGGTCCTCTGTACATAATTTTACGAAGCACTACTTCCTGGATTCCTTTACCAGGTCCAGGACAGGCTTTGCTAGGACCATTTTCTAGGGGTCCTAGATTGTAATCCTTCCTCCACCCAAGTAGGATAAGATATGATAATCTATTCATAAAGCAAATGCTGCTGCAGCAGTGATCAAATTATGCAAATAGTACAGTTGTATAAGTAAACTTATAATAGTAGATGTTTGATCACTGATGCAGTAGCTGTTCCCTCCCTCCATCCCTCAGATTTTTGTATGTTTTTTGTTGTCAGGGTGTGGACATATATATTTTTTATTTTCCTAGTACTGACCTGCTGGGGCCCAGTAACTTCTGTACTTCTATTAGACCTATCAAAGGCCTTAGACACAGTATCACACCCTACGTTATTACAACATCTAGAAAAACTTGGATGCGTCCTTAGAGTATTAACCTGGTTCGCCTCCTACCTAAGTAGTAAAAAAAAATCTGTTAAATGCAAAACCAACAATCAGAGTATCTGGCCAATAACACAGGAGTAACACAAGGTTCTATTTTAGGACCCTTACTTTTTAATATATTCATTAATGATCTCAATAAAGCCTCCCAACAAAACATACTTATTCAATATGCTTGACGATTCAACTATCATATCTTCCTTCAATAATTTCTCTAACCTCCAAAACATTACCCAAAATTCATTTGCATCCATAGAAACCTGACTAAATGATGCTCAACTAATGTTGAACCCCAACAAAACTAAACTGTTACTATTTTCATCAAAACCACCAGCCACAGATTTCAAGATTTTTTCACAAAACAATATAGAAATTGAACAAATGAAAAGTTTAAAGCTTCTAGGAATCACCATTGATGATAAACTCTCTTCCGAGCAACACATTCCCAATACAGTAAAAAAAAAAAAAATCAAACTTGCAAAACTATACCGACATAAACTTTACTTAGATAAGCAAACAAAGATAAAACTAGCAAGCACTCTACTTTTCCACTCCCTCTTGCATAGAAGTCCCATTTTCACAAACCTCCATACATCTATTAGTAATAAGCTACAGTCTTACTATAAGGTAGCCAAATTTGCCTCTAAAATGCCTAACCGCTCACACCAATGCAACCTTATTACTATCCTGTCCTGGCTTAATTTTCACCACTATCTCCATAACTCCCAGTTAACACTCGCCCACAAGCTAATATTCAAACCTAATAGCTGCCCAGCACTCCAGTCTGTTCTACACACACACACACACACACACACACACACACACACACACACCCAGCTAGTACCCTCCAGTTCACAAACAAGCAAATCTTAAATGTAACTAAACCTAACAAAAGAGCTGGACAATGCCTATATTCCTTTAATATTGCAAAATTGTGAAATGCCCTACCTTCTAACATTACTCAGCTTGACATAAATGCCATAAAAGCCTTCAAAATCCTTCAAAACTGCACTAAAAACCCACAAACTAAATGATCCTACCTGCACCTGTGAAATACAGTGCAAGCCTCCTTAGTCCTACATACTTAACTACTCAGACCCTACATGTAAAACCTCTACTACATTAACTGCTTCCTCTTTATATTAGTAGTTTTTCCAACTTACCGTATTGTATTTGCACTTATGATTACAGTATGTAATTGAAAAATAGTATTTTACTCTGTATCATTACTGTGTAATAATATTTAAATGTTCTAAACTCACTTTGTACCAATTTACCTATCCTATGTACTGTATGTATATCTCTGTATTAACTCTGTATTTTGTGTGGAACATTACAATGTCTGTGGAGCTTTTCCCGAGCCTCCACTGAAAATGGATTTCTGACCCAGTGGACTTTCCCAGTCGATAAATAAATAAATAAATAAATGCAGTAGGGGTAATACTCCACAGCTCCCTCACTGTTTACCAAGTTCTGTGTAGTCTTCCTCATAGTCCACACTTTCTCACCTTACCAGCTCTGGGTCAAATCCCAGCTTCTCATGACTGGTTGTTAGTCATCTTCTCTCCCATCTCATGGTTCCAGCATCTTATTAGGATCCAAACTTCTTATAAATTCTTGTGGTCAGACAGTGAGCTTTTCTCTGCCATTCAGGCATTTTTCTTTTGAAAACAGGAAAACTGCTTCAACAATACTGTTTATTTTGGACTCTCGTTACACTGTATAGAGTTGAGAAGCAATCTCTCTTTCTGCATGATGCCTGGAATTCTGTTGAATGGACTTTTCTCTCCACCAAAGCCTGATGTGTCTCCTTGTATATTTTCTACCCATTTGAGAAGATATTCTGAAATCCAGTAGATGTAACCATCTGAATCTCAGCCTAGCCTCTCAGTAACTGTAAATGTTTGGAATAAAACTTACTCCTATTTTACATAGCATAGAGCAAGTAATCATATCCCATAGACATCATGATACCACCAATGAACAACATCTTTCTCTTTTGCAGGTTTTGCCAGAAGCATCTCTTTCTGCTGGTATGACTACATTTTAACCAGTATGGGTCTCTGCAACTTTCTGCTGGCAAAATTTTGAAAATAGGTTCTATTTGCCCTCATGTGAAACAGCAGTCCATTTATTTATTTGTACCTTCATGAAGTTAATACAGTTAACTTCCTCCAACTTCACTGGTATTGCAGAGAACCTCAGATTTTTCTCATTGTGCTGTATTCCAAGTGCACTTAAAAACAGACACACATCTTCATTGGGTGCCTCAAACTCTGTCAGTCTGTACTTCATTTCTGTGTCAAACTTATTCAAATGTAGCAATTCATAAGCTTAGTTATTTAATACTTCTATATTTTCCAGCCATTTTGCTTCTTGTATAGTCTTCAAAAGCTGCAGTTATTTGAAACACTTCTGAGTGGATTGATCTATTTCTCCTCCTAGTTTACTGCAAACCATCTCCTGCATTTATGCTGCAAATAAGTCTGTTTTCTGCTTCTCAGCCAAGAAATTCTTCCTAGCCACAAATTTTCTTCTTCTTTTCTAGCTGATTATTTTCTTTGCCAACATGCAGGTAATGTTATTGCTAACTGGTAATTTACATTTCCTCCATATTTATAGCCTTTATTGTTTTTTTTAACAGTTTGTAGGTTTTCATACCAGAAAAGCTCTAGTTAGTATGCTGTTCAGTCCGCCTGTATCTTAAAACCATGTAATTTCCTTTTTTGATGATCCAAATGTTACTGCTTTAGCCACTCAACCATTATATGGTGCCCTTGGAGAAGTGAAAAAGTAAAGAAACTGTAACATAAGGGACTGGTCATATCTCTGTGCAGCCACACATATATGTATATATTTACGCACACAAATACTCATGTATATGTATATTTAATTACTGATTTGTATCACTTTTTTGATCTAGATAAGCCTGCTTGAGTATAAGTTTCCTTTATTAATGGGATCTGGGACTATCATCTGGTTGAGTGACTTACTCTGCCATACAAGTTGCAAGTGGATGTTAAGAGAATCAAACCTAGAACAATAAGATGAAGCTCATAGGCAGTATCCTTAACTCTGTGAGCTAAACTGCCAGACACCTTGCTTAGTTTAAATAAGTAAATAAATATATATAAACATGCAGTTTGTTGATACTAGTGTATGCCATCAGACCCACTGTATTATTATGAATCCCCTGGATTGATCTATTGTAAAACAATGGAGAGGTTGGGAATCTAGTTAGACTGAAACTGTTCAGTCTGGTCCATGTGTCAAGTGATTGAAGCATTGCCCTGCTGGTGTTTTTTGTGCAGTCTTCATCACACGTGAGAAGCATTGTATAAAATACTTTTGCAAACTTCATAGGCCATCACAAATAATGTTAAGCTTTGTGAATATGCAGGGAGGGATGTGTACAAAACCCACTTGCTGCTGGTACATAGTTTGTAATAGGGTAGCAAAGCACAGTTAGCCATCTATCAGTGTGTTGATAGTTGTGTTAACATCCCTTCATACCTCTCAACTGTACAGATTTTCACAGAATGTCCAGATTTTTACCTCATATTTTTGGTCTGTTTTTCATAAAATTATGCTTTTCTGCAAATTAGTGGCAAGTCATTAAAGATTGAATTTAAAATGACAGACATTTGAGTTTCAGACCTCACCAACTTCAGAAAATTCATGCTAATACAAAACCTGTTGTTCTATGAACTTTCTAAGTTTGTAAGAGCAATATTTAAAAATTGCCCCTATTTTTGGGCCTTTCCCCCTCTTATTTTTGGTTTTATACAGATTTCTTCCTCTGAGGTCGAGAGGTATGCATCCCTTGGTTTTATTCAACTGTAAAAAAATGATAACATTTTTTTTCCTTTTTCAGCAGTATTTTGATATGATGTTTCCCATTTTTTAAGGGTCTGTGACATTTGAAGATGTTGCTGTCTCATTCCTGAAAGATGAATGGAACATTTTAAAGCAGTCTGAAAAGGAACTGTACAGAGATGTAATGAGAGAAAACTATGAAACTGTGACTTCACTTGGTAAGAAAGGAATGGTCTGCTTGTCAGTTTTGTACAATTTTATTAAGAAAACTTTACTTCCACCTCTCTCCCACATGTGAAGCAGAAGTGGCATTATGTTAATATGCATGTGGCCAAAAGGAATATAGTCGACATTTTCACATTGTAGAACCCATGTTATTGGTTCATATAGTCAACATTATCACACTGTAGAACCTATGTTATTGGTTCATAGGTGAATACTAGGCTTATTGCCCTTGTGTGATTATTTTAAACCTTTGTAAGTATCCCATTAGTTTTCTATCCTTACACATTTCCAAGGACAGCAGTAATGTACTTACCCATAGGATCTGGGTGAGATGGTATTTACTTGTAGGGTAATAACATTGAGTATTTATAAGGGCTATATTGTTGGAAAAAGCATTGAGGTGCTGCCTCTGTCCATAAGTAATATGGGGTTGGCAATCCTGGGATAAATTTCATCATTAGATCCAGGTTATGCTTGAAGAGTGCCAGGGATGAACTTTGTTCTACATAGATGGGGAATCTGTTTCAGACTAATAGTAACCTCTAAGAGATGTATCTGTCTCTCCAAATCACTCTAAGTTGCAGAAGAGATTAAGGTCCCTGGAACGAATATTTTGAATGCCACTTGACTTTCAGATGTACAGTATGTCCATCAGTTTTAGGTTAGAGGATGGTTTCTAAGCTAGACACAGGTCACCTCTCAGCAGATTGTAAGATACCAAATGCAGCAATGGTGCTTTGAGGCAGTCCATGTAGGAGATATGATATAGCACAAGCATAAACAAACTAAAAATCCACAAAAACAGGTAGAGGGAAGCAAGGCAGCAAACACCAACAGATGAAAGTTAATCTTCTTTAATACAGATAAAATGTGAAGCGCTTTTCGTTTGAGACTGTGCTCAAACTTCTGCAGACAAACTGATTACACAAATCACAAGTATATATACCAATTAGGTGAGCTGCTCACAGAAGCACTACATCAATTAAGCAATTAAAAACTGCACCAAGGTAATAAAGCATTTAAAGGCATATAAAACAAAATAGCCTAAAATAAAATAAAAATATAACCGTCCAACATGTTGATTAAATAATCTACTGAGGATAGATATATATATATATCAACTAATGTATACTACAAAAAAATAAAAAATATATAAAAAATGTGAAAAGTATATATGTATATATATATATATATATATATATATATATATATATATATATACATCTATCTTGATAAACTTTTAAGTTTTAAAACACTGACAATAGAACAGCATTCATTAAGTCCAGGGGTATTATACGCATTTAATCTAACTTGCCACATAAGTTCTAATTCTTCCAGTTTTAATGGAGTAGGGCCTCCCCTAGGAACTTTGTGAATCTGATCTATTATCATAAATTTAAATTTGTGGTCCGGGTTGAGACTGACATGCTTAGCCAAAGCATTGTCGAGTTTATTCTTCCGAATTGCATAAATATGTTCATATAAACGGTCACGGAGACATCTCTCCGTTTTCCCTATGTAGAACGATAAACAATTCTGGCATTGTGCTAGATAAACTATCATTTTAGAATTGCAATTCACTTGACATTTCAAAAAATATTGATGGTTGTGAATAATGATTCACTAACATATCGGCAGTAGTTACACGACTGACACTTGAACATACCCGGTGTTTTTGAGTATGTGCGTTGGCGTTGCTCGAGAAGGGACTTTAAATTTTTTGCCCTTCTATACGTAACCACTGGTCTGTCACCAACTTTATTGAAAATACTGAAATCACTTTTAAAGATGGCCCAATTTTTACACAAAATTTCATAACAAGATTTACTATTAGTACTAAAAGTTATATATTTATTTTATTTTGCAACGGTTGAAGGTGGTTTTAAGTACAAACATGTATTAAGAGCATTTAGGCAGTTTTGTTTTATATGCCTTTAAATGCTTTATTACCTTGGTGCAGTTTTTAATTGCTTAATTGATGTAGTGCTTGTGTGAGCAGCTCACCTAATTGGTATATATACTTGAGATTTGTGTAATCAGTTTGTCTGAAGAAGTTTGAGCACAGTCTCAAACGAAAAGCACTTCACATTTTATCTGTATTAAAGAAGATTGACTTTCATCGTTGGTGTTTGCTGCCTTGCTTCCCTCTACCTGTTTTCATGTAGGAGATATGTTTTAGGCCCTGTATTCTCTTTGTGAAGAGCATCTGCGGGTATTCCAGTTGTTGCATGTGCCTGGCCAGACACACAGGTTCATAGGTGTGTACTAGGCTAATGGCCCTGGAGCCTTTACAAGCCTAGCCCATAGGATTACCTTGCCATCGTGCCACCTGACCATGTCAAAAGAACATACGCAGTGATTGGCCTGATGACAGTAGGGTAGTAAGACAGTAACATCCCTGGGCCCATAAAGTATTCGTTTGCTTATAAGCTGTGCAATATAGAAGGACTTTTTACCACTGTGGACACTTTGGTCGAAAGTCAAGTCATTATTCATGTATGTTCCCAAATCCAAAACTATGTGTTCCACTCTTAGGGGCATATTGTCAATGTGGTAAATTCCTGAGGTGGTGGATTTTACAAAGGACGCAATGATGCACATTTTGGTATTTTGTTTTAGTCTATGGCTCTAGTACCTCTAATAGTTTGAGGCAGGCCTTCCAGCAAAATGTCTGAGTCATTTTGGGGAATCATTTACTCCTCCTAACTTGTAGTCATCCACAAAATTTGTCATTCAGAGACCCTTGGTGTTTGCAGAGTAGTAGATGTGAAATGGAAGAGGTACCAGCAGTGAGCCCTATGGGACTTCACAGGTGATTGGCCTTTTTGTGGAGGTAGCTTTCCCTTCCCCTGTTTTAACCTCCTGAGTCCGATCTGTGAGCCAGATGGCAATCCGGCAGGTGATGTAGGAGTTTATACCTAGGTAGCTGGGTAAGCTTTTCCATTATGCTTGAGTGAGGCACTATGACAAAAGCTTTGGCCAGGTCTAGCTAGGTAGTATGCACTGTCTTGTCTTCATCCATTGCTTTGGTGACCTGTTCAAAGAAGTCATCTAGGTTAAATTGGAATCTAGCTTTAACGAAAAAAACATGGCTGAGTCGAATGTTTGGAGACTCCCTATGTCCTTACAAATGAGGCTGGTCAGACTTATGGGTCAGTATTTAACTGGGTCAGTGAATAGCTCTCCCTTGTGCAGGGATATGAACATTGCTTTCCTCTGTTCAGTTAATACAGAGCCTGTGTGGAGGCTAAGGTTGAGTGGTGTTGGTAGGGGCATAAGTAAAACATGCTTCATGCTATTTATGATGCATTCTGAGATATCATCATGGCCCATTGATGCAGTATTTCTGTCCTTTGACATAGCTTTCTGGACTTCGTCCAGGATCAGAACAGCTGTGAAGTTGCCATCCTTTTCAGACTTTTATAGGTCTGGGAAGCAAGAACAGTCAGAAGAGAGGAGAGAGAGCAGACAAGGAGAGTACAAAATTAACACATTAAGAGGGTTGTGCTGGTAGAGGTGGGAGAACATGGGTAATATTTTTTTGTTTGGGATAGACCCCAATTTTTCCAAATTAATATTTAAAAGGGAATTGGCAACAGATAAGACAGATAGGAGCAATTGTTAGTCTGACATTTGGAAGGGGAGACAGATGTCCTGATGTTAGACTGACACATATGGCGATGGTGGTGTGAGCCTCATGCAGAGTACCATCCTGGTCTGGAAAACATTAATGTTTGTCCAACCCTTATGGTACTGAGTGGGGAGACCCCTTTGCTGAGGAGGTTGAGGCCTTGGACCTGACCTGGACAGTGAGTCTTGCACCCACTGTAGGAGAAGGTCATAAGGGCCCCACTGCCGCCTCTGCCAGGCAGGGCTTGGCCTTAAGTGATCTGGTACCCTAAAGGGTACCAGCTCCTCTGGCTGCCTATTTCCTCTCCCTCCTCCTTTCTGTGCACATCACCTTGTGCCCCAGTCCCCCCTATTCTGGTCTACCCACACCATCCAGGTTACTTGTTTCTTCCTTTTCCTCGCAGTCTGCCTTACTGTTCATTTTTTCTTCATACATACATAGATACATACATACATTCATCACATCCTAATTAAGCAAAACTGTACTTTGATAATTGTGGAGGAAATAACTGCATTAATTCGGAGGTGTGGGGGCCACAAAACAACCAGAATTCATAAGAAATTTTTGCTGTTCTGAGGTACATTTTAGAGGGTTTTTTTTAATTCTATTTTTTTATCCAATGATGACAACAAAAATAATGATTAAGGAAAGAAATTTAGTCTTGCTCTTTAATTTTACCTTTTCCTGCATCCTTTCAGCACACCTTAACTGTCCAAGACTATACTGGAGTAAACATGGTGAAAATAACTGAATTAAGCTTGGGGTTGGGGGCTGCTAAGCTTGTAGAAGCCATGCTGTTATAAATACTATTGAAGTGCATTTTAGAGATTTTTTTTCCATATAACACTTTATTCAGTGATGGCCTGAATACAAATCAAATGTAGGGAAAGAAATTTGTTCTTCACAATAAACTGGGAAGAAAATAGTTGAGTATACCAAAACATACCTTAGGGGATAGTACCTGCCTCCTTGTACCGCCCCCCAAAAAATGCTGGTAACCTTCAGATGTTCTTCATGTTTCACTGTTGCAGTCATTACATTTGGGTTATCTGCTTGCAGGTAGACCTCAAGTCAGCCTGATTAACAAAGTCTTGGGTCCTGCGTCTGTTGCTGTCCCTTCTCCCATGATGTCAGGTCGCCAGGGGTATAAAACATGCAGCCGACGCCATTACATCACTCTTTCTTGCCGTGCTGTGTCCGAAGCAGAAGCAGTTCGCAAGTGCCGGTCGGCCGACTCCTGAAATTTTCATTTTCAAGTTTCAGAAATGAAGTCTTCAACTAAAGCTAAGTACCCCGTTGGGGAAACTTTTTCTTTCTCCTTACCGATGTCAGTAAAAGTTAATAATTGCATTACTTGTGGAAAGCAAATACCTCATAAAGATTTTTATTCGTACTGTATTCCTTGCCTAGGCCCTGACCACGCCGTACCTTGCTGCCGGTTTTGTGCTTTATATAATCAGCGCACTATCAGTCATCGGTATATTTTCGCCTCTAAATATTTCGGTTCATGGTTCACTTATCTAGAAATGTCGTCGGTTAGCCATCCGACTACTGGGATTCTGAAAAAAAAACAAAGACAATGATAGAGACAAGTCGCCGAGGTCCAAAACTGCAGACGACGCTTCTCCTAAGCCAGTCGCCAGTTCACCGGTACTCAGTGAGGCGCGTTCGCAGCCCCTGATACCCGCTACTTCTGATTCGCAGGCCTCTTCTGAAACCCATTTGGAGTCCGGTATGCCGCAAGATGCTTCAACTATGGAACCCGCGGATGTCTCTACCTTGGATGGGTCCGGAGCCACTGTGCAGGTACCGGCTTCTGAAGGTGTATTCAGGCCTACGGACGTGCATATTAAACCAATGCCTCCTTCTTCACTTAGGCCTAAATCTCGAACCATGCCTAAAAAAACCGACGCCCAGGCCACATGCTCAGGCCTCTATGCCTAAAAAACAAATGATAAGAATGGCTGAAGATTTAATGACTCTAATCAGGGGTAGCCAATCCCCCCCCTTTCTAAGAGGCCTAGTACTGAAGTTATTTATGAATCTTCTGACCAGGATTCAGTTTTTTTCTGATTCTTCTGATGATCTGGATTTGCCCTTAACTACTTATGAGGATTCTGATGCAGAGGACTCCATTCCCTCTGCTTCCCCTCCAGAGGATTTTTCTTTTGGGGAAACATTACATACTCTAAGGGAGCATTTCCACTGGGAAAGCCAGTATATGTCTGATTCAAAAAAGAGGCTTAGGGATTTCTTACTCCTACCTCAGCACAGGCCTGGAGCTATTCCTCCTGTACTAGACATTATTGATGATGCTTTTTTGGAATCTAGTTTGGCCCCGGATTCCTTGCCTCCTGCTCCCAGAAAACCTGACAGATACTACAGGGTCCCTGAGTCACACAAGTTCCTTTTTAAAAATCCTATTGCGGATCCAGAGACTATTTCACAGGGGCCCAAGGGCATTAAGGCATCTACTGCTAAAAATCCTACCCCTTCTGATAGAGACTCCAGGGCGCTGGATAGATGGGGTAGAAAGGTTTACACTTCTGCAGTCTTGGCCATTAGGGCTTTAAACTGCCAGTTTCATATGTTAAAGTATTAGCAACATGTTATTGGATTGCCTAAACAGAAAATGATGTTGAACCCTGATTATGTGGAAAATAAAGAATTACAGGATTTAATGCATTTTGCTGAACAAGTTGGAAAACATACTTTGCAGTGTGGTTTTGATTCATTAGAGGCCTCTTGCAGGGCTGCTGTTACTGGGTCTGTGCTCAGAAGGCATGCTTAGCTAAAGGAGCAGTCTTTACCTGATCATGATGAAGCTAAATTGTTGGATGCTCCCTTAAATCAGGACCGCCTGTTTAGAAACAAGGCCGAGGAAGTTCTTAAAAAGATGGAAGATAAAGCTAAATCTATGCAAACTGTTAAAGATTTCTTACAACTTTAGCCTCCTAGATTTAGTAGGCACTGGCCCTCTAAGAATTGGTCCTTTCCAGCCCCTTCCAGATCTTCTCAAGCCAAACCCAGACACAGCAAAAGCCCCAGGTTTTAGTCCCAGGGGACGCACAGGACTAAGAAGTGGGGGGCCTCCACTTCCAAATATGGGAGTAATAAGACCCCCCCCCATGGTAAACTGTCTCAATGACTTCCGTTTAAAATTACAAAGCACTTATCAACTGACTGCCCCTTTGGGGGGAAATATTGCTCTTCATGCAAAGAACTGGGAACTCATTACCCAGGACAAATGGGTTTTAAATATAGTGTCCAAGGGATACAGATTTCACTTCCACACATTGTCAACACCAAGCAGGTGGCTGGACCTACCCCCAAATCAGTGGGCAGAGGCCCAAAAACAAGTAATTTCTCTCTTAAGCATGGGGGCTTATTCAATTGGTACTGGAAGAGGAAAAGGGACAAGGTTTCTACTCGAGACTTAGTTCTCTGCACTGCCTGTTGGCTTATCTACTGTACCCAGGGTATTCACAAAGTGCCTAGCTCCAGTTATTGTATTTTGCAGGCAAAGAAATATTCAAATATACCCATACCTGGACAATTGTCTAATTCAGGGAGAAAACCAGGACATACTTTTAAAGCATCTGGCCTTTGTACAGAGGGTTCTGACTTGTCTGGGGTACACCATAAAAGAAAAGAAATCACACCAGGTACCCTGTCAACTAATTATATTCCTGGGAGCAAGCTTGAATACAACTTCCCAGATGGCTTACCTCATGCCAGAGAAACAATTTCATTCGACAACCCTCTTCAAACAAGTGGCCACAAAAACTCTGCTGTCTGCAAGACAAATACTGCAAGCCTTGGGGTTCATGGCCTCCTGCATTCTTCTAATTCCATATGCAAGACTGCATATGAGGAAATTACAGTGGTATCTAAAAAGCCTATGGTGTCAACATTCTCAGGATCTAGAACCAATGATTCCTATCATACCTTGCCTACACCTAGAATTCCTTTGGTGGGCAGAGGCCTGCCACCAAAACAAGGGACTATCTTTCACACCACCCCCTGCCGCCTAAACCCTAACAGACGCATCAGACTATGCATGGGGGGGCTCATCTGGCAGGGAAGTGCATTCAGGTCCAATGGAACTCAAGTCAAATACACCTGCATATCAATCAAAAAGAAATGTTAGCTGTACAGAATGTTCTGACAGCCTTTAGGGACCACATTCTTCCAGGACAACTTATGGTAAAGACGGACAACGCCACTGTTATGTGGTACATAAACAAGCAGGGGGTACACATTCTTACCCCCTCTGCAGGTTAGCCATGGCATTGTGGAACACAGCCTTGAGCTACCAAGTACACCTACAAGCTCAATTCCTGCCAGGAAAATTAAATACACTGGCAGACGGACTAAGCAATAACATCATGGACCCACACGAGTGGAAACTGGAACCAAGGATTTTCAACATGTTGACAAGCAAATGGGGAGCCCAGATATAGACCTATTTGCCTCCCCCCAGAACTACCAGTGACTCCCCACAAGCAAGCCTGGAAAGTGGATGCTCTGACCTTCAGGTGGAAAAACCTATCACTCTATGCCTTCCCCCCCTTTGCCTCTGCTCTCCAAAGTACTACTAAAAATCAAACAGGACAAACCAAGGATGATTTTGATTGCTCCAGACTGACCACGCCAACACTGGTACCCCTCCTGCACAGTGTATCATGGTTATCCCCATGGCACCTGCCTCAGACTCCTTCCCTGTTGTCTCAACAGGAGAACCAGATTCTGCACCCTCAGCTTCTAACACTGAGCCTTGCAGCCTGGCTAATTGCATAATCTCTCCTTTACCATCTCTCAGTAAACCTGTGGTGGATATCATTTTAGAGGCAAGGAGGCCTAGTACTAGAAAATCCTATGCTGAAAAATGGGAAAGATTCTGTGCCTGGAACCAATCTCAAGGGATGAGCACAGCAGCACCCAATTTACCTCAGATTTTACAATACTTAACTGAGATGCTTCACAAGGGCCTGTCTTTTTCCTCCATTAAAATCCACGCCTCAGCCATTTCAGCTCATTATAACACAGAACCTCCCCTCTTCTCTCATCCACTGCTCAAACAGTTCCTCAGAGGGGCCAAAAATATGAGACCACCCAGGAGCGCTCCAACCTCAGCCTGGGACCTTAACTTTGTTTTGGAGAAACTCATTCTACCTCCTTTCGAGCCAGCTGCTACTGCAGATTTAAAATTTCTTTCTTGGAAAACAGCTTTCCTTTTAGCAATCACTTCAGCTAGAAGGGTATCTGAATTGCAGGCCCTTATGGCAGTGAAGCCTTTCATCATCTTTCATGTGGACAGGGTGTCACTCATCCTTCATGCCCAAGGTGGTATCCAGTGTGGCTCTTAATCAGTCTATTCATTTGCCAATCTTTTTTTCCAATCCACAGAACATAGGGGAATGGATGCTGCATTCCTTAGATGTGCACAGACAACTTAGATTCTACTTGGACAGGACTAAATCTCAAAGGAAATCTGAACAACTGCTGGTGGCATTTGCTGCAGGGGCAGAGGGGAAGGCTATTTCAAAGCAAACCATTTCTAAATGGATAGGCCACTGCATTCATTTCTGCTATAAGCACTATGGAAAACCTATCCCCCAGGGGATCAGACCTCACTTCACCAGGGCTGCATCTACCTTTACAGCCTTACTCAGAGGCGTTCCTACCAGGGACATCCTAGAAGCTGCTACCTGGAATTCTGTACATACTTTCACCAAGCATTATCATTTGCCAATTTTCTCTAAATCCAGAGCTGGCTTTGCCACTGCAGTCTTGCAGGGCCTTATTAGCTGGTCCTAATGCTATCTAAATCCCTCCTCCCAACCATAGCTTTGGGAATCTACCCAAATGTAATAACTGTAACAGTGAAACACGAAGAGCATAGTACAGTTGTGTATACTTACCGTAAATGTAGATGTTCGAGTGTCTTCACTGTTGCAGTCCTGGTTACCCTCCCTCCCTCCAGTCCCCTAACTTCTTTTGGCTATACCTCTACTTTCCTTTACTATGCTTAAAAGCCTTTTTGGTGTATTTATTTTTTTGTTGGAGGTATATCATTGTACTTTTATATTTAATTGCTCCTCATTAGGGGGGCACCTGACATCTGGGGCAAGAAAAACTGATGTAATGGCGTCGGCTGCATGTTTTATACCTTTGATGACCTGACGTCATGGAAGAAGGGACAGCAACTGACACAGGACCTAAAACTTTGTTAATCAGGCTGACTGAGGGCTACCAGCAAGCAGAGAACCCAAATGTAATGACTGCAACAGTGAATACACTCGAACATCTGCATTTATGGCAAGTGTACACAACTGTACTTTTCCCCCCTCTGTTGTTAGATTAAGATGAAAATTAAAACACAAAGTGCCACAGTCCTATATTACAAGTTGCTGCTGTCTTAGATATGCAGCATGCCTTTATACCCCTACCCCCCCCTCCCAAGAGACGGCCGCCGCCTGTGTACCCCTCTAATGTCAGACTGGCTCAAAACTGAAAAAGAAAGCAAATAGAACATAAAGTATTTCAACTTGCTGCTGTCAGACATGTAAACAGTGTGCTTCCTTTACTCTTCAATAAAGATATCCACCTGTATATGCTACTGATATATACAGATTTTAAATGGTTGTAGATAGTGACCATGCAGTGCATGTAACATATCTTGATTTGGCTAAAGTCTTTTATACCTGTCCCTAAGCTAGGATTGTACAAAAGCTAAATGTTTTAACTATCAACCCATGTATGGTAAGATGGATAGCAAACTGGCTGAAAGAACCCACACAGTGCAGGTTGCAGGTGCTTCATTGGAAATTAAGAAATTAAACAGTGCTATCCCTCAGGGCATGGTCTGGTGCTGGGACCTCTCCTTTTTGTATTTATTTTTCAGACCTCTCAAAACTACCGGCAGTTTGAAATAATCTGCCGACTTTGTTAGCCAGAGTAGTGTACTGTACAGGAGTAACAAAGTGCTGTGATCATTACTTTTTCACTTTCTTCACGGTTTGACACACAGATCCGCTAGAATGAACTTACCGTAGGAAAAATCATCATATGGGCAATTATTGAGTACAGCTCCTGGCTTTGTATTGAAACACTACCCCACCAGCAGTTCTGCGCAGGAATGGGCATTGTGACGATGTTCTTCGTGTTTCACTGTTGCAGTCATTACATTTGGGTAACCTGCTGGCAGGTTGCCCTCAGTCGGCCTGAATTCCAAAGTCTTTGGTCCTGCGTCAGTTGCTGTCTTCTCTTCCATGACGTCAGGTCGTCAGGGGTATAAAACATGTAGCCGACTCCATCTTCTTTAGTCTTTCTTGCCGCGCGGTGCCCGAAGCAGAAGCATTTTGCAGGTGCCGGTCGGCCGACTACTGAAATATTTGAATTTGAGTTCCAGAACCGAAGTCTTCACTAAAGCTAAGTACCCCATTGGGGAAACTTTTTTCTTGCTTTTTACCGATTGTCAGAAAAAGTTAGTAATTGTATTACTTGTGGGAAGCAAATACCTCATAAGGATTTCCATTTATACTGTATTCCTTGCCTAGGCCCTGATCACAATGTGCCTGGCTGTCGGTTCTGTGCTAGATTTAACCAACGCACTATTAAGCGTCAGTATATTTTTTGCATCGAAGTATTTTGGAAACCGATTTAAATACCCAGAAATGTCGTCGGATAGCAATCCGACTACCGGAATACATAAAAAACACAAAGAAAAGGACAGAGAAAGGCAGTCGAGATCCAAAACAGACGACGAAGCTTCTCCTAAGCCAGTCACCAGTTCGCTGGTACTCAGTGAGGTGCTTTCGCAGCCCCTGATACCCGCTACCTTCGAGTCGCAGGCCTCTGCTGACACCCATGTGGAGTCCGGCATGCCACAAGATACTCAAGGTATTGGACTGATGGATGCATCTCCCTCAGATGGGTTTGGAGCCGCAGGCACTGGCTTCTGAGGGTGTATTCAGACCTCAACATTTGTATATCAAACCGACGACAGCTGCAAAACCAAAGACAAAAACAACTTCTAAAACTAAAAAAACGATACATGAGCCACGTGCACAGGCCTCTATGCCTGAAAAACAGATGATCAAAATGGCTGAAGACTTTATTACCTTGATCAGGGGTACCCATCCCCCTCCAGATAAGAGGCCTAGGCAAGACACTGATTATGAATCTTCAGATCAGGTTTCTAGTTTGTCTGATTCCTCTTCTGATCAGGAATTATCTATACCTCCCTATGAGGATTTTGATGCTGAGGAGTGTATTCCATCTGCATCTCCTCCTGAGGATTATTCATTTGGAGAAACCTTGCATACTTTGAGGGAGCACTTTCACTAGGAGAGTCAAGACTTCCCAGAATCAAAAAAGAGGCTCAGGGATTTCCTTCTTCTCCCTCAGCACAAGCCTTTAGCCAGTCCCCCTGTTTTAGACATTGTGGATGATGTGTTTTCGGAGTCAAGCTTAACCCCTGACTCTCTACCTCCGGCTCCTAGTAAGCCTGACAGATATTATAGGGTCTCTGACTCGCATAAATTTTTATTTAGAAAACCTGCTGCTGATCCTGAAACTATTCCACATTGTCTAAAGGAAGTTAAGGCCTCAACAGCAAAAAATCCAACACCCTCTGACAGAGATTCAAGAACACTAGACAGCTGGGGAAAAAAGTTTATACATCTGCAACCTTGGCAGTCAGGGCCTTAAACTGTCAATTTCATATGCTTAAGTACCAACATGTTATGGGACTGCTGAAACAGAAAATTATGTTGATTTCAGAATGTGCAGAAAATAAGGAATTGCAGGAATTATTGCATGCAGCTGAACAAGTTGGAAAGCATACTTTGCAATGTGGTTTTGATTCCTTAGAGGCCTCCTGCAGGGCCGCAGTTACTGGATCTGTAATTAGGAGGCATGCCTGGTTAAAGGAACAAAATTTGCCTGATCATGTTAAAGCTAAATTGCTAGATGCACCCTTACAGCATGATTCTCTGTTTGGTATTAAGGCAGAAGAGGTTTTAAAGAAAATGGAAGACAAAAAGTCTATGCAAACTGTTAAGTGCAGCCACCAAGATTCAGTAGACACTGGCCTACAAAAAATTGGTCCTTTCCTGTGTCAGACAGAGCTCAAAGGGGCAAATCTAGATGCCCTAAGGGTTCCAGATACCAGGCGCAAGATTCATACAGGTCAAAGCAATGGGGTGCATCCACCTCCAAATATGGAGGAGATAAAACGCAAACCTACAGAAAGCAATCCCAGTGACTTCCCTCTGCCTACACCAAGCACTTATCTTTTGACAGCACCCATAGGGGGAAAATTAGCACTTTCTGCTCAAAATTGGCAGTTAATAATGCAGGACAAGTGGGTACTAAACATTGTATCACAGGGATACAGATTCCATTTCCACACTCTGCCAATGGCAAATGGTTGGCCAGATCTGCCAAAAAGTCAATGGGCAGAGGCACAGAAACAGGTTACGTCCCTCATGGATATGAGGGCCATTCAGACAGTACCAGAACAGGAAAAAGGACAAGGTATTTACTCAAGACTGTTCTTGGTACCCAGAAAGGACAAGGCCTGGCGGCCAATACTAGATTTATCGATTTTGAGCACATACCTGGACATTCCAAAATTCAAAATGCTGACTTTACAGCAGCTTCTGCCCGTGCTGGGCAAGAATGCTTGGCTGGTGACTTTAGACCTAAAAGAGGCATACCTGCATGTCCCAATAAGACAATCATGCAGAAGATACCTCAGATTCAAGGCTGGCTTAATGCATTACCAATTCTCTGCACTGCCCTTTGGCTTATCTACTGCGCCCTGGGTGTTTACAAAATGCCTGGCACCAGTAATTGCATTTTGCAGACAACGAAGTATACAAATATATCCTTACTTGCACAACTGCCTCATTCAAGCAGAGAACAAGGACACTCTTCTTTGACACCTGGCATTTGTGAAAAAGCTTCTAACATGCCTAGGGTACACAATAAACGAAAAAAAATCACAACTGGTACCCTCTCAAAAGATAACATTCCTGGATGCAAGCTTGGATACAACTGCCCAGATGGCTTAACTCATGCCAGACGAGCTAAGGCAACTGACTACTTACTTCAAACTGATGGCAACAAAAACTGGGTTTCATGGCATCCTGCATCCTACTAATTCCATATGCAAGACTGCATATGAGGAAACTTCAATGGTACCTAAAAAGTTTATGGAGTCAACATTCACACAGTCTGGAAACAATGATTCCTCTCATTCTCTGCCTGCAGCAGGAGTTTCTATGGTGGGCAAAGGCATGTCACCAAAACATGGAACTGCCCTTCACTCTACCCTCTGCCAGCGCCAAACCTTAACAACAGACGCTTCAGATTATGCCTGGGGGGCCCACATGGCAGGAAGATGCATTCAGGGCTTATGGGCACCAAAACAAATGCATCTACATGTCAACCAGAAAGAGATGCTAGCTGTTCAAAATGCCCTAAGCCTTCAAGGACTTACTTCATCCAGGACAACTACTGATAAAGACAGACAATACCACAGTCATGTGGTATATAAACAAGCAAGGGGGCACACACTCATACCCCCTTTGCAGATTAGCCATGGCACTGTGGGACACAGCTTTGACCTACCAAATACATCTTCAAGCTCAATTCCTGCCAGGAAAACAAAACACTCTGACAGACGATTTAAGCAGAAACCTTATGGATCCTCACGAGTGGAAACTAAATCCACAAGTCTTCAGCATAACAGAGAAATGGGGGAGCCCAGACATAGATCTATTTGCTTCTCCTCAAAATAATCGATTGAAAAGATTCTACACAAGGACTTATCACAGACAAGCATGTAAAGTGGACGCCCTATCCTTCAGTTGGAAAAACCTATCAGTTTACGCCTTTCCTCCTCTGCCTCTTCTACCCAAGGTCCTCCTAAAAGTCAGACAAGAGAAGCCAAAGATGATATTAATTGCCCCGGACTGGCCCCGCCAATACTGGTACCCAATCCTAAGGAACTTGTCTCAATACCCAGCTTGGACCTTGCCTCAAAGACCATAACTACTGTCCCAGCAAAACAATCAGATTCTGCACAATCGACTTCAGACTCTGAACCTGGCAGCATGGCTAATCATGTAGTCATACAAGCAACACCTCTCAGTAAAGCTGTGATGGATGTCATTTTGGAAGCCAGAAGGCCTAGTACTAGAAAGTCTTATGCTGACAAATGGAAGAGATTCTGTGCTTGGAATCAAGCACAAGGAACTGATATAGCAGAACCAAATATTCCTCGGGTTTTACAATACTTAACTGAGATGCTTGACAAAGGCCTATCTTTCTCATCAATCAAAATCCATGCCTCTGCCATTTCGGCTCATTGCAATACAGAGCCACCAATCTTTTCTCATCCTTTACGAAAGCAGTGTCTCGGAGGAGCCAAAAATTTAAGGCCTCCTAGAAGATAACCATTACCTGCATGGGACCTCAATTATGTGTTGGAAAAGCTCACCCTGCCTCCATTCGAACCAGCTGCTACCGCTGATCTGAAGTTCTTATCATGGAAAACAGCTCTGCTACTAGCAATTACTTCAGCAAGAAGAGTTTCAGAGCTACAGGCCCTCATGCTGTAGAGCCCTTTCTCATATTTACCCAGACAGGGTGTCTCTGAGGACAAATCCTATTTTTATGCCTAAGGTGGTTTCCAGTGTGGCTCTTAACCAAACAATTCATCTGACAACTTTTTTATCCAAATCCGCAGAACAAGGGGGAGAGAATTCTGCATTCCTTGGATGTACACAGACAGCTAAGATTCTACTTGAGCAGGACTAAAGTTCTAAGAAAAACTGAGCAATTACTAGTGTCATATGCTGCAAGATCAGAAGGAAAGGCTATTTCAAAGCAGACAATTTCAAAGTGGATAAGCCAATGCATCCGTTTCTGCTACTTAAACCATGGTAAACCTGTGCCCAGGGGCATTAGGTCTCATTCCACCAGAGCTGCAGCTACTTCAGCAGCCTTTCTCAGGGTAGTACCAACCAAAGAAATTCTAGAGGCTGCTACTTGGAGTTCTGTTCACACCTTTACAGAGCATTACCATTTGCCTGTCTACTCTAAGTATAGGGCAGGCTTTGCCACTGCAGTGCTGCAGGGCCTTATAGCCGCACCTAATGCTGTTTAGCTCCAGCCTCCCAACCATAGCTTTGGGATTCTACCCAAATATAATGACTGCAACAGTGAAACACGAAGAACATAGTACAGTTGTGTACACTTACCATAAATGTAGATGTTCGAGTATATTCACTGTTGCAGTCCAGGTTACCCTCCCGCCATCCCCTGTTATTCTGTAATTTATCTTTCCTTCTCTATCCTCTACAACCTATGTGGTGTATTTGCTTGCAGATGAAGGTAAAGTTTATATTGATGCATGTATATATATATATATATATATATATATATATATATATATATATAATTTTGCTACCTTTTTGGGGGCACCTGACATCGGGGGCAAGAAAAACTAAAGAAAATTATGTCAGCTGCATGTTTTATACCTGTGACGACCTGACGTCATGGAAGAGAAGACAGCAACCGACGCAGGACCCAAGACTTTGGAATTCAGGCTGACTGGGGGCAACCTGCCAGCAGATTACCCAAATGTAATGACTGCAACAGTGAATACACTCGAACATCTACATTTATGGTAAGTGTACACAACTGTACTTTGCATGGTAATCATGGCTGAGTGACAAGCCATACAGATTACTGAGTGACAAGCCATACAGATTACCAAGTGATTTGGTGAATGTTCATTGGGGAGTATTCATTATATGGTCATACTTTGCCGTTCCTGAAATACGGCCATTGCAAGGGAGTTATTCTGTGTATATTTTTGTCCTTTATTAGCAAAGGTAAGGAAAGTTTCAAGTAGTACATAATTGTACAAGTGTTGTATACTTTTAAATAAAAATGAAGCACCTGTTTTGTTAGCTAAATCAGTGTCTTTTCTCTAGTGTTGTACATGTCTGTACAGGAATTGTTGCACCCCCCCCCCTGTTTCTTTACTCTATTTTTTGTAGTAATTGCTTTTGCAGCAGGGCCAGTCGTATTTCTTTACAGTGATTCTTTCAGTTTTCTTTTCAGATGGGCAGGCCCCCATGCACTCCCCCTAACTTACAAACAGTGACTCCAAGTTACTACTTGTGTGTGAAAATTGGTAAATACTGTATATTTTTATAAACTTTTGCATATTCAGTTTGGTGATGAAGGTCTTCTGATGTTTATTCAGAGTGATACAAGTGAAACGGAGGGTGCTGGGCAGGGTTTGGGTGGTCCTTCCTACTGCGCATCTGGTGGGGAAGTGTTCCAATACAAATCCCAGCACCCCCTTTGGAATGTACTTGCTAAACATATCAAACAATTAGAAAGACCTCCTAAAAGTTTCTAACCAAAAAGATCACAGGCCTAAAGTCCTTGAGCTACCAAGAGAGGCCTGAACCTATGTCCCTTTTAATCAGTGTCTTACAAACTTATGAGGGTAAATCTCTGTCACATTTATGTTGCCATTAATGACCTTATCCTGGTTGTCCTGTTTGTTCTCAAGTCCAGTATCTCTACCAGTACTAGAACCAGGGACCTAAATCTTCACAAACAGATAAGTAAAACCCAATGGAAGGACAGGATTACAACACGATGCCTCCCAAACCTCTGGAATAAACATCCCCTGCATGTTAAGCCGTGCAACTCGCTGTCATCCTTTATCCATAAACTAGATGACTTGGATGAGTATCCACAGATTTATTCCAAGACTGACCAGTATGGCTCTCCTGGAGAAAGGAGGTGCAGCCTGAGGGAGGATATTATCAATGCAAGAGATTCAGTAGCCTTGGAATATCTATGAAACTAATTTGTCTGTTTGTTTGTGAGGAAAGTGAAAAAAGTAATGATCACATTACTTTCCAAACTTGTTACTCATGTACAGTACAGTACAGTACTACTATACAAGCTATAGTGAACCTCTGTGCATGCCTCTGATATTTGTGAGCAAAATTAAAGAAATAATGACCATGCTGTTCCCAGCCCAGCACAAGATAATGTTACCTGTGCACACCAGAAGTTTGGGAGGAAAATTCAAGAAATAATGAGATTATCCCAGGCATCCCAGACAAGCTACAAGGACCATCTTCCCCACCTCTGAGGTTCAGGAAAGAGGTAACTACTAAGCCTGTGTCAAAATCCACTTATATGGCCTGGAGGTGTGAATACCGCCAGACCAATAGAAGCTCTGAAAGTCTGGATGTTTTGTGATGCATGATAATAAAATCAGCTACTTTCCCCACATCCCCAAGTTAGCCACATCTTTTTGTTTGTACAATGTCTTTGTCTTGTGCTAGCAAGGATGGGCATATATATATAATCACTGCTGCTCAACAATTGCAACACAACAAAGTATTCCAAGACAAGACGTTTCACACAAATTACAAAGTTAGAATAGTGAGCTAACAACAGTAGGTAATACCCCAGTTTTATATATATATATATATATATATATATATATATATATATATATATATATATAGTATGGGTCCCCTTCAGATGGTCCATGTGATCGAACTTTAAAAAAGTTCGGTCCAATGGATGGGGATCTCCATGAAGATCGGATCAGAGAAAGATTTCCTTTAACTTAGTAATCTCTCTCTCTGTTATATTTGAATAGCGAAGGTGCGGGGGGTGTGCTTGCAGGGCCTTTGCCTTGCTTAAAATTTATTTTTTTTCCACATATTTGAACATTCAGATGTTCAGTCATATAGTCTCATCCATATGAAAGTCGAACATTTGGGTGTTTGAATATGTGAAGTAGATCCATATATATATATATATATATATATATATATATATATATAAATGTGTGTATAATTTTAATAAAATAATTGTTTTGAATATTCTGTCTTAGTAATAATGCAAAACCCACCAACAGTACCTCTCAGCTCTACCTATTTTTGTCTATTTTTTACTGTGTGCAACATAATTTTTTTGCAAATCCCTGAGGATTACAACTAGTCAGTAATGCCAGACCATTAGAGTTTCATACTTATCATTAACAAAATGCTTGTTGATGAGCAAAATATGTTGTTCTGTCAGCTTTTTAAGTAAATTAGATTAGTACTTAAAATGTGTCCCTGAATTTACCACCTCCTCCTCCCACAAACGCACACACAATCCTCCTGTCTCACTTTTAGCTTTGATCCTTCAGTAGCCCAAACCAGAGACTGATCATGGCCGAATGGAGCCCTAGGCAGGATAATGTATCAGCACACACACACACACACAGCAGCACCCCCTCCCCCCGCCATTTAATTGTCTCATTACTTTGCAGTTTCTTCCTAATTACCATAAACACTGTTGTCAGTGTACATACCCTTTTCTTTACTTCTGTGATGATTAGAGATATTTAAAACTTTTATTTCAGATTTTATAGCACAAACACTAATAGCAGTTTTCTAGACAGTGCAGTTTCACAATGAAAATAGATATAGCATAACAGTAGTATTCTCTATTCTTGAAACTCGCATTCATAGACTTAGTATAACAGTAAGCTTCAGTGTTCTTGAAACTACATTCATTGAAACGGCATTGAAACCCATATTCAAAGAAAATGCATATGGTCAGTGGTGGATCGATTACCTTTCGACTGTTATCAAAACCATAGGCCCCTTGCACACACTTTTAGGATCATGCATACATGCAAGTGTACTTTGATGCACCATCCTGATTATATTAAATTTATATTCCTTGTGTAATACAGCACCACTTACTAGAGTGTGTTTTAAATTTGTAGGTTTGAGCATTTTTCCAGTAAGCAATGAAACGATACTTATGAACCAATAATGACAGAACTACCCAGTACAGAACATTTCAACCACAAAAAGCCTCTCATTCCACCAGTATCAGTCAATATACACAATCTCTGCAGAAGTAAAAGTAATCTGAATAATTCTATATTCAAGAGATCTGTAACGCTGCTGCTGGCTAATAACTTTACATTTCAGTGTTTTATGTTCCAATTCAGTGTCTGCTGCCCTTGACAAATAACTTGCCAATGTTACCAGTTTTTTTAAATGTAATATTGCAATAGGGGAATGGCTGTCAAACCGGCAACAGATTCATAGTTGCTAAGCATTGTATCCAAAGGAGGATACACTCAAGAGTGCAGCATCCCCATGCCCTTAAAGGGCATTGCAATATCAGCACTCCATCTACATGTTCTGCGGGAGTGGAGTAGAGCCCACAGCCTTCTGCAGCAAAGGTAAGTATGCTACCTGCTATGCTAACATTGCTTTCAAATTTTATAGCACAAACACAGATGATGGTCATTTGTTAAACAAGACAGCTACACATTGAAAACAGATTTAGCATGAGCAACAGTAAACTTCTCTTCCCTTGAAGCTCAACATTCCTTGAAAATACACATTCTTTGAATATGCAGAAACTCAACATTCTTTGAAAATGTATAGAAACTCAGCAGTCTTTGAAAATGTATAGAAAGTCAACAGTCCTTGCAAATGCAGAAACTCCATATTTTTTGAACATGTACAGAAACTCAGCAGTCCTTGAAAACGTACCAAAACTCGACACGTCTTGTTGGCAGTTTTGGTAGTTGAGGTAGAGGATTCAGGCTATAGTCTCCTGTAATCAAGGTACAGGGTTTAAGCCTGAATAAGTTACCCAAAATGCCATTTCTGACTGGGGTATTTTACACACACACACACACACACACACCACACCACACCACACCACACCACACCACATACACACCACACACACACACACACCCTGTACAGGTGCAATTGCTTGCATCCATAAAGAAATGTATTGTGAATGCAAAGTGCATTCTTACACACACACACACACACACACACACACACACACACACACACACACACACACCCTATACAGGTGCAATTGCTTGCATCCATAAAGAAATGTATTGTGAATGCAAAGTGCATTCTTAAAAAAAGAAATGTTAATTTTGTGGCAGCCAGCTGTGAGCCCCTCAAGCCAGTGTTGCCTAGGTTGCCTAATGTTGGCTCTGCCCCAAACTGTCTGGTTGATCATTGCCAGTGTCTTGAAAAGAAAAAGTTACCATTGATGGAAACCTCAGCTTCTCTCTTCACACCAGCATGCCTATACCAAACACAATTCACTTGAAGTTTGAACATTCCAGACTTTCTGCACTGTTTCAGCCATGGAGAAAAAACTTTGCAAAGTTCAAGTGTAATGTGACTTGAATGGTTAGGTCAATTGCAGCACCTCCTCCCTAGGGTGCCTGCCATACCACAGGTGCATTTTCTTTTAACAGGAGTACCTCAAGACATTTATACCTGTATTGGCAAATAAAATGTGTATTTGTAAATGTAGTCAAACTTGTAAAGCATGGGACATTCAAAGTTTTCGTAGTCAGTAGGTAGGGTATCCATCCTTCAATAAGAAATGCTATGTATGTCTGTATAAAAAGGATGGAATGCTTTTTAATTGAAAATGAATTGAAGTACTGAACTTCTGCACTGGATGCATTCAGATATGCCAATTACCTTTGCTGCAGTTGAGTTACTGAGGTTATTGATCTACACTGGTGAGGTTTGCTGCTGTGACAACTTTGTAGATAGTTTCAGGGAGACCAAAAATTTGCAGGTGTTACAACTTTCATGTGTTCTATATAAGCTCATCAGAATTACTACAGTTAATTTCCACTTTTTAATATGTGCATTTTGCATTGCTACAATTCAGCTGATATTGCAAAAATCTGGCATTGATCAGGGCCTTAAGCATTTGCAGATGTCGTTAATGTAAACCTAATTAACAGTACGTAGTTAAATTAAGTCCTTCTTCCCTGTCTTCCTCTTGAAATGTGTGGTATCTTTGAATGTGTGATTAGCAGAAGATGAGAAATGCACCCCCCCCCCAATACATTAACAGTACCATTTTACATGCCTTACAGAAACTTGCTGCAGTGGCTCTTGTTTATTGGCTGGCATATGATTACCGGGATAGCCTGCTGGGCTGTAAGAGCCCATTTTCAGTAGAGGCTCAGGGAGGAAAGTTCTAACAATATAGTACATGTAAAAAAACAAAGGCTAAAACAACTAAGAAACCAAAAAAACAGGTAGCAGGTATGCAGTCGGCAGCAAACATTTATTTAAGCGCTTTTCGTCAACTCTACAAAGCTGACTTCATCAGAATACGTTCAATGTCCATAAAACCATATATATGTATGTATATATATATATATATATATATATATATATATATCTAGTAGAATTCACTCAATTGGCACAACATCAATTAAAGCAACAGCCCCTATAAAAACATCTCAATTTTAAAGTGTTGAATAAAAGGTTAAAAGGTATGTACAAGTAATTTTAACAGCAAATTAACATAGTATAGTCCTAAAAAATACTATTTACTCATCCAAACAACTAAGACTACTAAAAACTTAAATAAACCAGTTTGAAAAATGTTTTCTGAAAATTATATTTAAAAAAAGTTTGAAAAAGTTCCCCTAATAAGAATCTACTTACAAAATGTGCGTACTAAATATATGTAAATAAATCATGTATATACGTACACTCTTTAGCTTCTTAGGGACCTATACTTGGTCACCTCTTCAGACTGTTTAATTTCAACACACTACTGATTCAACAAAAGTCATTTAGTCCAGGGTGACTATAAGCATTTAATTTCACTTGCCATTTTAACTCGAGTTCATCAAGTTTGAGGTTTCTTAGACCTCCCCTTGGATCAATTTTGACTTGAATATTAACCATAAACTTAAAGCTATTGTTTAAATTGTATGTTGTGTGTTTAGCAAGGACATTTTCAAGTTTGCCCTTTTTAATAGCATAAAAGTGTTCGTACATCCTGTCCCGTAGCCTTCTCTCAGTTTTACCTACGTAAAATGCTGGACAGGATGTACATCTAGCTAAGTATGTGACAAATGTTGAATTACAGCCAGGGTTGCCAGACGTCCCTATTTGGGCGGGACTGTCCCGAGATCAGCAGCCTGATCCCAAGTCCCGCCCTGCCGTTTTAAATCCCGGCCAGCCTCCGCTTTGTTTTTTTTTTTTTTTTTTGATTGGCCCGTATACCTGGCATACGGGCCAATCAAAAATCGCTAAACACGGAGCTTCTTGTGTTCCGCATTAAACAGAAGTAGCTCCGTGTTTTAACAATGTTTAATTGGCCCGTATGCTGGTATACGGGCTAATCAAAAATCTCTAAACACGGAGCTACTTGTGTTGAATGCGGAACTGCAATGCATTAAACACGAGAAGCTCCGTGTTTAGTGCAGAGCTACTGTTCTTTAATGCGGAAAGACCTTTTTTTTTTTTGGTCTTCACCTGCTGTGACTTTTTTTTTTTGTACCTACCTGGCTGGTTGGAAATCTGGCAACCATGATTACAGCCAAATTTACTCTTCAATTTATATGTTGTTCCATTTACTAGGAATTTATTCATTTCAACTACAAATTTGCAATAGTTGCAATTCAAACATTTGTGCATACCAGAGTGCTTCACTACAAGTGTGTCATGCTTTTCTAATAGGGATTTAAGGTTCTTCCCTTTCCTGTAAGTCACTCTGGGTCCTTCACCTATTTTCTGGTGAATCTCAGGATATAATTTAAAGAGGTCCCAGTTTTTCCTCAAGCTAGATACACAGTGGTTACTATATGTGCTAAAAGTAGTTATGAAATTTACAGAGAAGTTGTTCTCAGGCTGCCCGATACTAGCAGGCACATCCTTATTAGCATTACCACAGCTATTCACCTCTAGACCCATACTCAACTCTATAGTAGATACCATAGAGTTAACGCTCAAAAGAGGGGAATATACTCTGTCACATCTTTTTTCTGTAACCTCCTGGATGAGTGAATCAGGTAGTGGTTCAGGGTACCCTCTGTGGAGGAACATGTTCTTAATAACAGTACATTCAGTAAAAAAATCTTCATCCAAGCTTACCATCCTAGAAGCTCTCACCAGCTGTCCCTTGACAACAGATTTCTTCTGGTGGAAAGGGTGACAGCTGGTGTACTGAGGAAAGGTGTTAGAGTATGTAGTTTTCCTAAATATGTTAGCTGTGAGTGCATGCAGGTTGTAATTTTTACTTAAACAAATGTCCAAGTAAGCCGTAGTGTCACAGTTAAATGAAGATGTAAACTGAAGAAACTCAGTGGTGTTGTTAAAGTAGTCAATAACTAACTGACTCTTGTTCTCGTTACCTTTAAACAGGATGAAAATATCATCCAAAAATCTAGTATAGAAAACGAAGGTATCCGAAAACCTATTACCACTGAAAACATACTCAGATTCCCAGTAGGCCATTACTAGGTTAGCTATACTACCTCCACAGGGGGAGCCCATAGCGACCCCCACTTTTTGCAAAAAGAAGTCATTTAGGAACATAAAATAGTTGTTAGATAATACTAAGTCTGTGAGGACCGACACCAAGTCGATTTCATTAATGGGTGCATTATATTTCTTAAGCATCAAACTCACCCATTCCAAAGCTATATCGTGGGGTATACTAGTATACAAGTCTTTCACGTTGACGGTGAGAAAATTAAAATTCTCATCAAACTTCAAAGTACCGATATTTTCCAAAAATGACCATGAGTCCTTACAAATTTGGGGCTCATTTGCAAGATATTTCTGCAAAATGGCATCTAGGACTTTCGCACAGGAGTATGTGGGTGATCCCCTACTGTCCACTAAAGGTCTCAATGATGGATTTCCAATACTCTTGTGGATTTTGGGGATACCAAAAATACAAGGGTATCTGGGATATAGTGTCTTCATATAGTTATAGGTCTTTTGGTCTATACATCCTTCAATAAATAAATCCTCTATGCAATTCCTAATGGTACTATAAGCTTTGTTTACTTCAGAACGCGAACTAGGGACGTATGCTTCAGTGTTAAATAACTCAATCATCCGGTGTTGATAATCGAGTGTACTAAACACCACTAGGCCCCCACCTTTATCAGGTTTACAAAACCTAAGACCCTGTGTTGTAAAAAAAATGTAACGAATCGCTTTCGTCATCACTCAAATTAGTAGAAAGGTTCCTGACATACTTATATGTGTTAGCATGTCTGACATCTAATTCACAACATTTCTCAAATAAGTCTAGCACGGGATGTAAAGGGGGGTTATATGTGCTAGACACATGGTGATTCTATTTCCCATTAAGACATGGAAGTTTAACTTCCTCACAAAAGATTTAATGTCCAAAATAGTGTCCGCAATATTCCATGGTTTAGATGGAATAAATGTGAGGCCCTTGGATAATAAATCAACCATGTCAGAACTGAATTGAGTGTCACTATAGATGTACAGTATAATATGCAACAATATGTAACAATGTAACAATTTTGCACAACTGCGGTGGTGGTGCTGCGGTAGCGCTGTCGCCTCACAGTAAGACATTGTCCCGTTCGATTCTCAGCTAGAGCATCTTCTGTCTGGAGACATGCGTGAATGGGTGTACCTTCGTTGAAGGTTGTGCGCCAGGGCTGGCAACTCGGCATGTAAAAATCTACTGCCAATCATTAGCAGACCAGAGTTTCGCTGTGGCGACCCCTAACCAGGAAAAGCCGAAAGACACAAGACCAGTATAAAATGTACAGACAAGCTAACTTCAAGAGATGTTAAGCATATGAGTGTGCATGCATACATACAAAGCTAGCTAACACAGTTGAGTAATAAACAACTTAGGAAATTATCATGATACAGTTGGGGGATATTAACAATTGCTAGGAAGGTAGAGGTAGAGATGGAAGTAAAACTAGTAAAAGATGTACGTAATAAGTTGATACATTTCTGACTGAACATTTAAATCACCAGGTTTACTTGGGCATGAACGTGATAATGCCCCACAGTCAGCAGCAGTCACCAATAGCATTAAATAGCTGATACTGAACTGCAGTTGATATCATACAGCACAACTGTTTTCTTTATTGTAAAATGAAATACAAGTCAGCAAGTAGCTTCTCAATGTATGTCTTACACAAACCTTTGCAAACTTTTCCCATAGTCATGCCCATGGCAGAATCTGTTACTGTAGTTAAAATAATTGCAATATTCTTCGTAAGCTGTACAGAATTTGTTAAACAAAAATTTCAGGTATATGTATCTATCTGTGTTTTTCCATTTACATATATGTGCGTGTGTGTGTGTATATATATATATATATATATATATATATATATATATATGTAGTGGTGCTGCGGTAGCGTTGTCACCTTACAGCAAGACGTTGTCCTGTTTGATTCTCAGCTACAGCGTCTTCTGTGTGGAGGCTGCGTGAATGGGCATGCCTTCGTTGAAGGTTGTGCATCAGGGGTGGTAACTCGGCACGTAAAAATCCACTACCAAACATTAGCGGACCGGAGTTCCGCTGTGGCGATCCCTAACCGGGATAAGCCGAAAGACACAACAACAAAGTATTATGAGAAAAGGACCAGTGCCGCCACAGCTACAGTGCGATAAAACTTTATTATAAAGATAAGCGTGTTTTGGTATTTCTGTTTCATTAAAAGTGATCTGAAGAAGAGCGTGGATATCTCCCAAAAGCACTTATCTTTATCACAAAGTTTTATCTCATTTTAGCAGTGGTGGCCCTGGTACTTTTTTCATTATACTGTTTTCTTGGCTTCAAGTACCTGGCTTTAGTGACCATGCTTCTAGTTTTAATCTGTGCGCACACACACACACACACACACACACACACACACACACACACACACATCCATGTGTGTAAATATAAATATATATGTGTGTGTGTGTGTGTGTGTGTGTGTGTGTGTGTGTGTGTGTGTGTGTGTGAACGTTAGTTATAAGTAGTTAATGATATATCTTCATATATATATATATATACTAAATGCAAGATTGCACAATGCTGGGGAAAGGGCATATTTCACAGTCCTCTAGAACTGAGTGATCTCACACACCTGTCGATCATCTGTGTAGTCAACCAGATTTTGTCAGCTAAGCAGATGTTGACCAAGCATGGATTTGAGAATGTTCGTGTGTGTGTGTGTGTGTGTGTGTGTGTGTGTGTGTGTGTGTGTGTGTGTGTGTGTGTGTGTGTGTGTGTGTGTGTGTATATATGGATATGTATATGCATGCAGTACTGTATGTGTGTGTATATGTAGTACATACACAGCTCTTGTATATTACTGAAATAAAAATAAAAATGTAGCAGTTACTACTTGTTATAGAACTCTTGCTTCCACACCTAGACCTCAGCTACCTACTGAGCCAGCTGGCTGGTCTCCCCTCCACCTCTGTAGGTCAATCATACCTGTAGCTGCATTGTCTAGAATGGATTATGCCACTCCTAAAGGTTAGTTTATCCCCTTACTTCATCCATATGCCTATTTTTATCAAATGTCACTGGCCATTGCACCTCTGAGAAACATGTTGAGAGTTTCCATCTAAGAATGAAGATACAGGCAGCAGCACAGACTCTAGATGGTGCCCTATAGGGGCAAGAGTTGTATAGACTAACCACTTTGGGCATCTGCAGTGGTGTGTGCATTATCCTCATTGTAGCAGAACACGGATCCCAGACTGCATGCTGTGGCATGGCTAAGCCACTCTGTTTAAAAAAATATAGCTGTAGGTGGTCTGGTTATGTTGACTAATGTTGCCAAGATGGCATGGATATTTGCCAATGATAAATGGGTTGAGAACCTAGCATTTTCTGTCCTACACTAGGGACCCATGCTAATGGGAGAGGTGGCCAGTGTATGCCTGCCATAAAGCCCAGCAGCCCTGGGTCAGTAAGCTACTGGCAGGCTGGTGTCCATTTGCCCAGATTGGATTGGTTACCTGGGATAGCTCTGTTGAGCAAAAGCTGGTTGTGAATTCAAGTCAGCTTGCCAAATGTGAACTAAAAATTGTCACACTCGTAGGTTCACTGACAGGATGAGGCTTGAAAGTGGGTGACATGATGGCATGAGGGCGGCGCAGTGGTGTTGCGGTTAGCATTGTTACCTCACAGCAGGAGGTTCTCTGCTTCAATTCTCATCTGGGGTGCCTTCTGTGTGGAGTCTGCATGTCCTCCCTACATTTACGTGGGTTTCCTGTAGGTGCTCTGGTTTCATCCTACATTCCAGAGGAATACTCTGGAGTGTTTCTCTCCAGGCCTCTGCTGAAAATGGCTCTGTCCCAGACGGACATCCCCAGTAAACAATGTTAAGTAAATAAATGGCAAGAAGGAAGCTAGACATCCTATGTATCCAGGAGGCAAGATGGAAGGGCAATGCAACAAAGCCAACTTTTTCTTGTGATAGTCCAAGCTAGACATGGTGTGGGAACTGTGGTGAGGGAGAGGCTTCCAAAAGCAGTATAGGATGTCATCAGGGTTAGTGACAGACTCATGGCAATCAGACTCCATTGTAATGATAGGCTGAGATTACATATACTGCTCTGTGTCCCATAGCAGGGTTGTGAAAGTGAGGAAAAGAGTGCATTCAGACAGCAGTTGTAGGAACTACTAGATAAAGCAGGAGAACAAAAATTAGTGTTGATAATGGATGATCTGAAGGCACATATTGGGACAGACAGAATAACATATGAGGACTGCCTGTGTCAACATGTGTATGACAGTAAGAATAAAGGAGGGACCATTCTAGACTTCTGTCTGGCAGATGTCTTGATGGTAGCCAGTAAGTGATTCAGAAAGAGAGACATTCACAACATCCCATATAGGAGTGGTCAGCCTGCAGCTTGGATAGACTTCCTCCTAGTAAGGAAAGGGCACTGGGGTAGAGTCAGCGATTGCAAAGTTATCCCCAGGTAAACAGTTGGCCCACAGCATAAATCACTGGTTGCCACAATTATCTCAAGCAGTGGTCAAAGAAGGCTGTAAGGTCACCAGAGACCAAGCTAGACTTGGAAGTTGACTGGAGAGAAAGCACAACAGTTCAATGAATTACTCAGGACTGTAGCACCTCAAGAAGAAGAGGAAATAGGTGGAGTTAAAGAATGACAACACCTCAAAACAGCATGTGTGGGGACTATAGAACAGATGTGAGATTGAGCCAAGTATGGAAATAAAGTATATAAGGAAAGCAGGTGGTGGAGTACACAAGTCCAGGAAGTTATTAAAAGAAAGGAGGAGTGCAGGAAGAAGTGGGAGATAGAATAAGACAGACCAAGCTTTGAAGGAATATTGTTTGGCTAACAAAGAGGCTAAGAAAGGAGTAACAATAGCAAAGAACAAGGCATTAGAGGCCCTCTACCAACTTCTGGAAAGTGACTCAGTGGGTGGCACAAAAAAACACTATCAGGTTGCAAGGCAAATGCAGAAATATAAGGCATGCCAGCAACAACCTGCTCACCAGTCCACAGGACATCAAAGGCAGATGGAACAAGTACTTCCAGCAGTTTCTGAATGAAGAAAACCCCACTGAAGGTGTACTTCCCAAGACATAGCCTACAGTGAGAGAAGAGGAGGAGCCCACATTAGAAGACGTAAGAACAGCACTAAGGAAAATAAATTCAGAGAAAGTAGAAGGGTCAGTTGAGGTTACAGCAGGAATGAACAAGATGGGTGAGAAAGGGGAGAAGTGGCTCTTGAGGGTACTCAGTAGTATGGAAGGGAAGACATATCCCAGATGACTGGAGAATAAGAATATTAATGTCAGTGGTCAAGAACAAAGGGGACATTCGCAACTGTGAGCAGTCTAGAGGTATCTGACTCCTATCACACTGCATGAAAGATCTGGAGAAAGTGATTGATAAACTAATACATAGAGTAGCAGAAAGTATGATGGTAAATGAGCAGTTCAGATTCAGATCAGTATGCAGCACAGCTGGACCCGATGTTTGCAGTGAGTCAGATACTTGAGAAGAAGCTAAAAATAAGAAAGGTCCATCTGAGCATTCCAAACCTTGGAGAAATCATATGACAAGGTCCCAAGAAAGCTGATTTGGGCAGTCCTGTGGTGGTCCAGAGTCCCAGTAATGTTGGTAGAATTAGAGGAATCTATGTATAAGGAGCCAGTGACTCAAGTACGAACAGTGTTTGGTCTTACAAAGGGTTTCCTAGCCAGAGTGGGTGTGCATTAGGATTCAGCCCTGACCCCACTACTGGTCATACTGGGGATAGATTTCATTAGCTAAGAGGTCAGAGGGAACCGATCAACAAACTTGCTCTATGCAGATGATGTGGCATTGCAGGCAGACTCGGAACAAGAACTTCAGCAAAGTGTAGCGCAGTGGAATGAAAAACTGAAGGCACATGGGATGAAACTGAGTACAGATAAGACCGTTGCAATGTCAATAAATGGGGGAAAGCAAAAGAAACTGAGCATTGAGTTCGAAGGGAATACAGTAGAACAGGTTAATTGCTTCAAGTATCTGGGAAGGGTGGTTGAGGAGAAAGTGTTAAATAAAATAAGATATCAACACACAGGAGGTTCAGGTTAAAAAGTTTACTAGTGTACACCAGGAGGCAAAAAACGTACAAGTACAGAATTTTCTCTGACATGAAACAGGAAGCACACAATTTTATATAGGTTTAACATTTAAGCTATGCCCACCTTACTGACGTGATATATCACAGGGCATCTACATCACTTTTAGCTTACAGTCGGTTATTCATAAAGCTGTTGATGCTGTATATTTAAAAAAAAAAACTTTTCCTCTAGATACAATATGGCCTTGCTATCCAGCTGGTCAGACATATAATGTCTTTCTGTAAAGTTACTTCTTCAAGGTTTCATATCAGTTCGAATACAATAGCAGATTCAGTCTTTAAATACACGTCTTTGTTCTCTGTTACACTTTCTCACACAGCTGCGTGCTATCTCAGTAATACATATACTAGGCCAAATCATTCCAACAGGAAAGAGCAGAAGATTTCATTATTTCACACATTTAATTTCCTGACCCAGCAGATAATCACTTGTGAAAAGCATAAACATTAAAACTTGCTAAGCTAGTATTCTGCCAGGGTCAAAGATCAGCTTTGCTTCAAGCCACACTGCAGTTTCAAAACTACTTACATTTGCACATGAATTAATCCCTACTTGTTATATGATTAATAGAATAAAATGCATTATATACTACTTTGCTTTTAAACTAGCATTTCTCATATATTCAAATACACATTTTTTCTAACATTTTCCCCCCTATTAATACTTTTTATTCTATTTTGAAGTATGCACAGTGTCATTTCATCTCCTAGCCTTTTCCACTTAGGATTTTCAGCTAGGGAGTCATTCAATCTATACTTCAGAAAAAATGTCATCTGAGATCAATCTTTCAATCTCAATATCTTGGTACAAAGTTTCAGTAACAGATACATCAATAAAATCTTTGATTAATATTTTCATGCAGGGAATTCCACAGCAAGCACATGCTCCTATTAGGAGTATACCCACACAAATGGCAATCAGAATATTCATTAGGATGGAACCCCACCCCCCAAATAGATTCTGGAAAAAGTCCGTCAGTGAGTTTGGGCCTGGTTCAGTCATGGCTGATACTTGCTGAATTACCTCTAGGTGGTTATTGATCTCATGACGATTGTCAGGAATATAAGCACAGCATTCTTCTTTGATAAGCGCGCACGTACCACCTCTCGCCGCTAGGGTGAAATCAAGAGCCATCCGATTTTGTAGCACAACAGTTCTCATTGCATTCACTTCATAAGTCACGAGTTCTAGGGCGGAAAAAGTTGCATTACTCATTACTTCGAGAAGTTTCGACAACTTCCTCAGCTCCCAGATAGATTTGACTGCTCCATAGGCTGGGAATATTCCTGCCCAAGATATAACACTGTCACTCAAGTCCATATAAGTCAATTTGCTTTTGTCTTTTACTGAATTGTGGTCTTTCCAGCCAGCTTCGATCTTTCCAACTGGATTCACAGGTTTTTCAACTGGACCTTCGGGCTGCTTCTCTCACATTTCGTATCTTACCCAAAGGTAATTCTGCAGTATGTCTTATTGCCGGAACCAAATAACCCAAAAAACAATTGCCGGACCAATTCTCAGGTAACCATTTATATGCCAGAAAAAAACTGCTACAGCAACCAAGCGAAATGCACCGGGAATCAGCCACAAAGACAAATGAACTTTTTAGCACTTTCTTCCACTTTAATTTTACATGGACTTCTTCAGAAAAACCAGGATGCCTCCCTACATCCTGGCTTTATACTGTTTAAACAGGAAATGATGTTATAATGTATTGATGACAATGATGTTACATTTTAAAGTGAGAAAATCAATTGAAAAAATTCTTTCATAAATTTATACCATTTGTTTATCCTAAAATTTTCCATTATTTAAAAAATACACACATATATGTTTAGTGGTTGTGGTATAACCATTGTCTTTAAAACACAATATTAAAATCTATTTAAACTCATATGTTCAAACAATGTATTTTGAAACATATATTGAATTGCGATACAATTATTTTTAAAAAAAATACTTGTTAATAATTTGAAAGGATGCGATGAAATAATGTTAGTTATTTCTATACATCACAAGACTTCAAATTGTTCTTGTTTGAATTGATTTACACATAAAATGTTCTACGTGCTTATTTGATGATTCAGTGCTCCCTCGCAACCATGCGACTTAGTTTGTATTCAATGGTGCACAATAGTGCTTAAGCTCCCATAACTATCCCTCAAATCTCCCATGGGAAGTGAATACAACCTATAGAATCTGTGTTATGATTTTATGACATGAACGCTCCCGTGTACTAACACTACCAAAAAGATGATGTTATGGTTTGGAAAACCTGGGGCGTGTGACCTCACACCTGGGGGTGCCAGACGCTTGGCGCATCGTGGGAAACATGACCCTAAAAATAGACTCTTGGTGTGAGTCTTCTGCTACCTGCTCATAGCCCCACCGACTTCTTTGTATACCCGACCACCTATTAGTGAGATGAACCTAACCGAGCATTGAAACCAATACCCAAATGTCGCTAGTTGGTACTGGTGAAAGTGTATTGGTTCTGGTAGAACTCCAACACACTAACTGAAAACTCCTGTGGGTATTGGAAAGAAGAAGGGAAGGGAAAAGGAAAGAAAAAAGGAACTGCTAACTGGAACTAACATGGCTGTGTGATGATGAGTCCATATCTGTTAGTGTAACATGTGTGCATGTGTGTTCTAATGGGAATGCCCAAAGTAACTGTGTGCTTATCTATCTATCAGGAAACATTTGATGTTGATCCCTTCATTGAGACCAGGCGGTCCGTCTGCCCCTAAACACAACTGCCAGAGTGATTCCTTTTGCTCCAGTTTATTATTCAAGTCACCCTTTAACAAACTCTTCTCTATCTGATCTATGGCAAAAAACTCAAATTTCCTGAAATCAACACACTCCTGTGAGTGTCTTGCCAGCGAATTGTTTTTATCTTTGTTCTTAATGGCTAGTGTGTGTTCGTAAATCCTACGTTTTAGCATCCTTTTAGTCTTTCCTACGTAATAGTTGTCACAAGTTGAACAGGTGGCCAAATAAACCACGTATTCACTGTTACAATTATGATATTTCTGAGCCCAGAATGTCTTGTTGAGATGTTTCAATGTTATAAAAGAGGTATTGGTGATAAATCTACACTGTCTGCAGTTCTGACATGCAAAAGTCCCTTTCTTCCTGCTTGTATCCCTAGTAGGTACTAAACTTGTCTTGTTTTCGATTTCTAACATACTTTTTAGATTGATTACATTTTTGTAAGTGAAACATGGTTTGAAACCTACACATGTCGAAAGCTCTCTATTTCCTGTGATTATACTCCAATTTCTTTCAATGATTCTTCTTATGTTTCCCAACTCATTAGATATAGGAAGAGGGAATGCAGTGTGGAAATCTCCATTTTTTTCTCTGCCTGTCCTATCACCTATTAACACTTCTTCAATGTGAACCCTATTGTTACTTGACAGGATTGGTCTAGCTACTCCTTGACGCAGCCCTTTGACTTCCTTTTCTATCCTTTTTAACATGTGTTTTTTGTATCCTCTGGCCAAAAATAAATGCCTTAGCTCTGATAACTCTTCGTAATATATGTCATCTTCTGATGTCAACCTACTGAGCCTGATCATCTGACCCTTGATGACATTTCTCTTCATGTGAGTGGGATGCAAACTGTCTCGATGTAAATATTGATTGGTGAAGCAGGGCTTTCTATATATTTTGCTCTGTAAGATGTTATGCGTATTATCAATATATAGGCAAATGTCTAAATAATTAATAGACTTGCCATACCCACTATGTTTGAATATTAAAAAACTTGTGGTTTTATTCAGATCTTCAACCATAGTTTCAAATTCGATTTTTTCACCTACCCATGCAAACACCAAATCATCAATGTATCTACCATAAAACTTGACTTTGTCAAAATACTGGTGTTTTTTGAGGTGTTCCTGCTCCCAATCTGCCATAACGATGTTTGCGAAGGCAGGTGCAACTCTAGCCCCCATCGCGACACCAGAAGTTTGTTGATATATATTGTTGTCAAACTGGAAAAAATTGTTTTCTAAAACAATTTCCATTAAAGCACAAATAGTGTTAATTCTTGAATTTTGTACTTGTGTATAATGTGTCAAGTAATTCCTTAGATGTTCTATACCCAACTCTTGGTCTATACAGGTATATAGACTTTTGACATCTAGAGTTGCGAAATTGATTTCATCTAGTTTTAGATTGGACCGCCCTAAACTTTCCAAAAGGTGCCACGAATCTCTGATATAATACTCAGCTTTCTGGGCTAGTTTATTTAGAGTATCATCTAACCACACTGATATTCTTTCGGTTTTCGAATTTTTGGCTGACACTATGGGCCTAAAGGTTAGTTCATCGTGATTGTGGTGTAATTTGGGAATCCCAAAAAAATTACCCAATTTTGGGTTTTCAACCATCAGAAAATCATAGTCCACATTGTCTATTTCCTCCTGACAAAGCATATCGAACTGATGGGTGTCTATCCTCCTGTATCTATTCAGAACATATTCCATGTTGACACTTTTGTAATTATTGGTGTCATTGAGTAAAACCAAAATATGTTCCACATAATCTGTCCTATTCATGATTACCAACTTTCCCCCCTTGTCTGCCCTCATGACCCTAATGTCTGGAGAACCTGACAAATTGGACAAAGCTTCACGTTCTGATCTAGTGAGATTGTCATCTGTTTCACTCCTGTCCATTTTCCTGAATTCTTTTTCACATGTTTTCTGGAATACCTGCAATGTGTTGACTAGAGCTGGATTGAATGTACTAGGTCTTTTCAACCTCTTGCTGTATTCTATAGTATTACCTGCTACATCATGTAATATGTATTTTAGATTTAATTTACGCATATACAATCTAAAATCCACAAGCAGATTACCTATCTTGGTGTTATTTGCTGGAATAAAATTGAAACCTTTTTTCAAAACTGTGACACAAACATCTGTGATTATAAAGTCACTCAAATTCACAACATTAATGTGAAATTCGTTGTCACTATTGATTGGAATCACCATTTCTTTTTGCTTTTCCCCTTCGGTTTCGCTTTGTACTGTGTGGTGTTGAACCACTTGGTAGTCCTCTTTGGCTGTACTCTTTGTTGGTGAAAAGGGACAGCCCTGGTGTTGTTAGAGTTAACAACTTCAGCTAAAACTTCGAGCGACAACTTCGTTGCTAGCAACTTCTTCTCTGTTGTTATTAGTGAATTGACAGTCAGTGTGTGTTCTCTGTTCTTGTCCACCTGTCAATCGACTGTTGGTGGTCAAAGGTTCAAGTTCAGAGACCTGGTCATTATTTATGATGTTTGTCAATGGCTCTTTGTCTGTTAGATCTGTGAAAACAGAACCTTCTTTATTTTTGTTATTAGTCATAGTGTCATTACTGTCATTGCAAGAACAAATATAAGCTTCATTAGATTCATAAGCCACTATATCCCTTCGTAGCTTATTCTGTTTTCTTGCTATGATAGTAGCCCTCAGCCTGTTGGTCTTGGCTTCAATACTATTGTAAAGAGAAACAAACTCAGGAAAACAATTCTGTTGTTTGATTTTCATGTCCAAAGTTTGAATGTTCTCTGTTATGATTTTCAAATCACCTTGATAATGTCCTACCAAAATGCGCATCATGGCTATACCAGTGTCGTTGTAAAGCTTAGTGAGAGTCAGGCATAATTCATCGCCTGGACTCACACAATTAGGAAATTTTGCGGTCCTAAGACCTTTTGGTACTAAGTTTCTTGAAATACATTCACTTAAATATTGTGTCTCCAGGCTTAATGTTGCATGCCTGGAAACTAATCGTTCTAAGTCAAAAATCATTTTTTTACAGTTTAATTTTAAACTGCTGTTACTTACTGATTGGATTCTGGTAGAACTTTATATCTCAGAAAATGGATTGGTTTGTTGTTTGGTGACAAATTCCGAAACGTTACCAGCGTGTTCAAATTTATCTGACGTTTTCTTTTTGTCGCCATATGCGTTGAAAGTCTTAGTTCCATTAGAATTGTTGTTACTTGAAATTTCCAAAACGGAACTGGTGCCCCTTGTAGTATTATCAACTTCTCCAACCTGCTCGTTGTTGTTGGGGATAGTTTTCTGATTAAGACAACTTAAAACTATCCCCGTAATGGTTGAAATAAGATCCTGCTCGGACTTTGTGCGCTGGTTCAGCTCTTCAGCTCCAACCGCTCCTTCCGCATCCGGCGTCGGATAAATGGATACGTTCAGTAACGGATCCTGGGAGGTAACCTCTGCAGCCATCCCTCGAACTCCACTCAGTCGCTTCAAAACGAAACAAATTCGAAAAATCCTTCGGTTGCCCGAAAAAAAACAAACCAGAAAAAAACTGCTACAGCAACCAAGCGAAATGCACCGGGAATCAGCCACAAAGACAAATTAACTTTTTAGCACTTTCTTCCACTTTAATTTTACATGGACTTCTTCAGAAAAACCAGGATGCCTCCCTACATCCTAGCTTTATACTGTTTAAACAGGAAATGATGTTATAATGTATTGATGACAATGATGTTACATTTTAAAGTGAGAAAATCAATTGAAAAAATTCTTTCATAAATTTATACCCTTTGTTTATCCTAAAATTTTCCATTATTTAAAAAATACACACATATATGTTTAGTGGTTGTGGTATAACCATTGTCTTTAAAACACAATATTAAAATCTATTTAAACTCATATGTTCAAACAATGTATTTTGAAACATATATTGAATTGCGATACAATTATTTTTTAAAAAAAATTCTTGTTAATAATTTGAAAGGATGCGATGAAATAATGTTAGTTATTTCTATACATCACAAGACTTCAAATTGTTCTTGTTTGAATTGATTTACACATAAAATACAAACTAAGTCGCATGGTTGCGAGGGAGCATTGAATCATCAAATAAGCACGTAGAACATTTTATGTGTAAATCAATTCAAACAATCTAAAATAATAATCAGAAAACTATCCCCAATAACAACGAGCAGGTTGGAGAAGCTGATAACATTACAAGGGGCACCGGTTCCGTTTTGGAAATTTCAAGTAATAACGATTCTAATGGAACTAAGACCTCCAACGTACATGGCGACAAAAAGGAAACGTCAGATAAATTTGAACATGCTGGTAACGTTTCGGAATTCGTCACTAAACAACAAATCAATCCATTTTCTGAGATACAAGGTTCTACCAGAATCCAATCAGTAAGTAACAGCAGTTTAAAATTAAACTGTAAAAAAATGATTTTTGACTTAGAACGATTAGTTTCCAGGCATGCAACATTAAGCCTGGAGACACAATATTTAAGTGAATGTATTTCAAGAAACTTAGTACCAAAAGGTCTTAGGACCGCAAAATTTCCTAATTGTGTGAGTCCAGGCGATGAATTATGCCTGACTCTCACTAAGCTTTACAACGACACTGGTATAGCCATGATGCGCATTTTGCTAGGGCATTATCAAGGTGATTTGAAAATTATAACAGAGAATATTCAAACTTTGGACATGAAAATCAAACAACAGAGTTGTTTTCCTGAGTTTGTTTCTCTTTACAATAGTATTGAAGCCAAGACCAACAGGCTGAGGGCTACTATCATAGCAAGAAAACAGAATAAGCTACGAAGGGATATAGTGGCTTATGAATCTAATGAAGCTTATATTTGTTCTTGCAATGACAGTAATGACACTATGATTAACAACAAAAGTAAAGAAGGTTCTGTTTTCATAGATCTAACAGACAAAGAGCCATTGACAAACATCACAAATAATGACCGGGTCTCTGAACTTGAACCTTTGACCACCAACAGTCGTTTGACAGGTGGACAAGAACAGAGAACACACACTGACTGTCAATTCACTAATAACAACAGAGAAGAAGTTGCTAGCAACGAAGTTGTTGCTTCCACGAGTTTCGCTGAAGTTGTTAACTCTAACAACACCAGGGCTGTCCCTTTTCACCAACAAAGAGTACAGCCAAAGAGGACTACCAAGTGGTTCAATACCACACAGTACAAAGCGAAACCGAAGGGGAAAAGCAAAAAGAAATGGTGATTCCACCGAACAGTGACAACGAATTTCACATTAATGTTGTGAATTTGAGTGACTTTACAATCACAGATGCTTGTGTCACAGTTTTGAAAAAAGGTTTCAATTTCATTCCAGCAAATAACACTAAGATAGGCAATCTGCTTGTCGATTTTAGATTGTATATGCGTAAATTAAATCTAAAATACATATTACATGATGTAGCAGGTAATACTATAGAACACAGCAAGAGGTTGAAAAGACCTAGTACATTCAATCCAGCTCTAGTCAACACATTGCAGGTATTTCAGAAAACATGTGAAAAAGAATTCAGGAGAATGGATAGGAGTGAAACATATGACAATCTCACTAGATCAGAACGTGAAGCTTTGTCCAATTTGTCAGGCTCTCCAGACATTAGGGTCATGAGGGCAGACAAGGGGGGAAAGTTGGTAATCATGAATAGGACAGATTATGTGGAACATATTTTGGTTTTACTCAATGACACCAACAATTACAAAAGTGTCAACATGGAATATGTTCTGAATAGATACAGGAGGATAGACACCCATCTGTTCGACATGCTTTGTCAGGAGGAAATAGACAATGTGGACTACGATTTTTTGATGGTTGAAAATCCAAAATTGGGTAATTTTTTTGGGATCCCCAAATTGCACCACAATAATGATGAACTAACCTTTAGGCCCATAGTGGCAGCCAAAAATTCGAAAACTGAAAGAATATCAGTGTGGTTAGATGATACTCTAAATAAACTAGCCCAGAAAGCTGAGTATTATATCAGAGATTCGTGGCACCTTTTGGAAAGTTTAGGGCGGTCCAATTTAAAACTAGATGAAATCAACTTTGCAACTCTAGATGTCAAAAGTCTATACACCTGTATAGACCAAGAGTTGGGTATAGAACATCTAAGGAATTACTTGACACACTATACTCAAGTACAAAATTCAAGAATCAACACTATTTGTGCTTTAATGGAAATTGTTTTAGAAAACAATTTTTTCCAGTTTGACAACAATATATATCAACAAACTTCTGGTGTCGCGATGGGGGCTAGAGTTGCACCTGCCTTCGCAAACATCGTTATGGCAGATTGGGAGCAAGAACATCTCAAAAAACACCAGTATTTTGACAAAGTCAAGTTTTATGGTAGATATATTGATGATTTGGTGTTTGCATGGGTAGGTGAAAAAATTGAATTTGAAACTATGGTTGAAGATTTGAACAAAACCACAAGTTTCTTAATATTCAAACATAGTGGGTATGGCAAGTCTATTAATTATTTAGACATTTGCCTATATATTGATAACACGAAAAACATCTTACAGAGCAAAATATATAGAAAGCCCTGCTTCACCAATCAATATTTACATCGAGATAGTTTGCATCCCACTCACATGAAGAGAAATGTCATCAAGGGTCAGATGATCAGGCTCAGTAGGTTGACATCAGAAGATGACATATATTATGAAGAGTTATTAGAGCTGAGGCATTTATTTTTGGCCAGAGGATACAAAAAACACATGTTAAAAAGGATAGAAAAAGAAGTTAAAGGGCTGCGTCAAGGAGTAGCTAGACCAATCCTGTCAAGTAACAATAGGGTTTACATTGAAGAAGTGTTAATAGGTGATAGGACAGGCAGAGAAATAAATGGAGATTTCCACACTGCATTCCCTCTTCCTATATCTAATGAGTTGGAAAACATAAGAAGAATTATTGAAAGAAATTGGAGTATAATCACAGGAAATAGAGAGCTTTCGACATGTGTAGGTTTCAAACCATGTTTCACTTACAAAAATGTAATCAATCTAAAAAGTATGTTAGAAATCGAAAACAAGACAAGTTTAGTACCTACTAGGGATACAAGCAGGAAGAAAGGGACTTTTGCATGTCAGAACTGCAGACAGTGTAGATTTATCACCAATACCTCTTTTATAACATTGAAACATCTCAACAAGACATTCTGGGCTCAGAAATATCATAATTGTAACAGTGAATACGTGGTTTATTTGGCCACCTGTTCAACTTGTGACAACTATTACGTAGGAAAGACTAAAAGGATGCTAAAACGTAGGATTTACGAACACACACTAGCCATTAAGAACAAAGATAAAAACAATTCGCTGGCAAGACACTCACAGGAGTGTGTTGATTTCAAGAAATTTGAGTTTTTTGTCATAGATCAGATAGAGAAGAGTTTGTTAAAGGGTGACTTGAATAATAAACTGGAGCAAAAGGAATCACTCTGGCAGTTGTGTTTAGGGGCAGACGGACCGCCTGGTCTCAATGAAGGGATCAACATCAAATGTTTCCTGATAGATAGATAAGCACACAGTTACTTTGGGCATTCCCTTCAGAACACACATGGGCACATGTTACATCAATAGATATGGATTCATCATCATACAGGCATGTTAGGTCTAGTCAGCATTTCCTTTTTTCTTTCCCTTACCCTTTCCCTTCCCCTTCCCTCTCCCCTCCCTTCTCTTCCCCCCCCCCCTCCTTCCCTTCTTCTTTCCAATACCCACAGGAGTTTTCAGTTAGTGTGTTGGAGTTCTACCAGAACCAATACACTTTCACCAGTACCAACTAGCGACATTTGGGTATTGGTTTCATGCTCGGTTAGGTTCATCTCACTAATAGGTGGTCGGGTATTCAAAGAAGTCGGTGGGGCTATGAGCAGGTAGCAGAAGACTCACACCAAGAGTCTATTTTTAGGGTCATGTTTCCCACGATGCACCCCCAGGTGTGAGGTCACACGCCCCAGGTTTTCCAAACCATAACATCATCTTTTTGGTAGGGTTAGTACACGGGAGCGTTCATGTCATAAAATCATAACACAGATTCTATAGGTTGTATTCACTTCCCATGGGAGATTTGAGGGATAGTTATGGGAGCTTAAGCACTATTGTGCACCATTGAATACAAACTAAGTCGCATGGTTTGGAGCATTGAATCATCAAATAAGCACGTGAACATTTTATGTAAATCAATTCAAACAAGAACAATTTGAAGTCTTGATGTATAGAAATAACTAACATTATTTCATCGCATCCTTTCAAATTATTAACAAGTATTTTTTTTAAAAATAATTGTATCGCAATTCAATATATGTTTCAAAATACATTGTTTGAACATATGAGTTTAAATAGATTTTAATATTGTGTTTTAAAGACAATGGTTATACCACAACCACTAAACATATATGTGTGTATTTTTTAAATAATGGAAAATTTTAGGATAAACAAATGGTATAAATTTATGAAAGAATTTTTTCAATTGATTTTCTCACTTTAAAATGTAACATCATTGTCATCAATACATTATAACATCATTTCCTGTTTAAACAGTATAAAGCCAGGATGTAGGGAGGCATCCTGGTTTTTCCGAAGAAGTCCATGTAAAATTAAAGTGGAAGAAAGTGCTAAAAAGTTCATTTGTCTTTGTGGCTGATTCCCGGTGCATTTCGCTTGGTTGCTGTAGCAGTTTTTTTCTGGTTTGTTTTTTTTCGGGCAACCGAAGGATTTTTCGAATTTGAACCATTTATATGCCTTTTTCCCACAAATAAAATAACAGTTTTCTACTTTAGTACTAATACGCATCAGCCCTGCATGAAACATTTTCTGATCTATAACTGACAATTGTTTAAACAAAACTGGATTTTTGCGAATGTCATTCATAGTTGTTTTCAATGAGTTCAAATACGAGTCATAATTAGTATTGCAAAAAGTATTGCCATTACCATTCTTAATATAACATCAGTAAGATATGGTTATATTACAATTGCTCCAGCCCACCTGGAGGGTGTCATTTTTATAGAAATATACAACTCCTTTTTGTGTGACAGGTAAAAATAAAGCTATTTTGTCCTGTGATCTCACAGTTCCTGTATCGAAAAGTAAATTCTCCCAAGTCTCATTTATCCCCAAAGGGATAGCAGACATTATCAGTCCTCCATATGCTGTTGGTATAGCTGTACAAACCCAGCAATTTGAAATGTTCATAGTCTCTGCATATACACGTTTCATGGCTAGGTATGTGTTAAAATTTGGATGCCAGTCTATAGACGTTTCATCACGCCTTCCCACTTTCACTTGTGTGGTTGTGTGTAGGATAAATCACAACAAGAGGAAAATTGTCACAATTACAGTCAATAAATATACACTCAACAAAATGATTATGCAACATCTCTGGGGTTGATCTAAATTTCTATTCACTTTGTTTTTGGCCATCTCGGTCTGGTTGTGTATCAGTCACAAAGTTTTTATCAAGTTGAAAGTTCTTTACCGGTTTACAATGCGTCAAATGAACCCAGGACGTCCTCTCGGCCACTCTAACTGCAGTAGGCGTTGCCAACAGAACCTGGTACGGTCCCTCCTACTTTGGACTCACCCAATTCTTCCTTTTCGTCACTTTCATCCAAACCCACGACCCTGGGGCCAAGACTGCTTCCACCGGTCTGGTCTGTTCCTTATCTGAAAAAGAGTTAAACTGCAAAACAGATTTATTTGTTAGCAGTTTCCTCATATAACTAGCTAATGAACGGTCAGCCTCTTGCTCTGCAGGCATGAGAGCTTTCCACTGAGGCACATAATATGCTCTCCCAAAAACCATTTCAAAGGGAGTCAAACCCTTTACATTTGGAACTGTTCTCATACTCAGCAGTGCCAAAGGCAGACAAGTATATCCAACTCTTTTGGGTCTCCTCTACTAGCTTCCTAAGTTTATTTTTTAGGGTACCATTGTACCTTTCCACCAGTCCTGCTGACTGTGGGTGGTAGGCACAATGGTTCTTTAAGGAGATTCCAAAAAATCTAGCAAGTTGGTGGATTGTCTGGTTTACAAAATGTGTGCCATTCTCACTATAAATCCTTTCCGGAATGCCAAATCTAGGGATTACTTCTTTTATCAGGGCTTTCGCCACTGTTGCTGCATCCGGGCTTTTGGTTGGAAAAGCTTCTACCCATTTGGAAAACATGTCTACAATAACTAAACAAAACTTTTTCCCTTCACATTTATTCAATTCTATGAAATCCATACAAATAGTATGGAACGGGTATGGTGGTATAGGAAAACTTCCTTGATTGGTTTTAAATGCTCCTTGTGCATGGTGCTTGTTACAAGTATGAAAAGCTGCACAAAATATTTTTGTGTAGTTTGTGTATCCATATGTTTGGAATATTCGGTTTACTAACTGTACCATCCCCCCCCGTTGAGACATGGCACTGCCCATGGATCAACAAAGCTGCATATCTAAATAAATTAGACGGCAATATCGGTTTTCTTTCTTTGAAAATGTACAGTCCATTCTCAAGAATTGCACCTCGTTCTACCCATTTTTGTTTTTCTGCTTTTGTAGTAAGCGTTTGCATTGTTTTTAACATGTCTAAATCTAAAATTTCAGAGGGTTGTAATTCCTCATTTAAAAGTAAAGTTTCTGAGTCTGAGGCTGCTTGCTTTTCAGCTGCATCAGCTCGTGCATTGCCTTTTGAAATCTTATCCTGCTGTTTTGTATGAGCTACACATTTACAAATAGCTATTTTGGTAGGTAACTGAATAGATTCTAATAACGCCAAAATAAAGTGCGCATGATTAATAGGTTTTCCACTAGATGTTATCATTCCTCTATTTTTCCATTGTTGTGCAAATACATGTACTGTAGAAAAAGCATACTGACTGTCAGTATATATGTTTACACACTTGTTTTTTGCTAAAGTACATGCCCTCGTCAAAGCTATCAATTCTGCTGCTTGTGCAGATAAGTTGTGTGGTAAGGATTGAGCTTCTAAAATTTCAGTGTCTGTAACTACTGCATACCCTACCAGATTCTTCCCTGTAGGACCCCTTCTGCATGAGCCGTCCACGTAATATGCCACCTCGGCATTATCCAAGGGCATATCTGTGAGATCTTGTCTAGGTAAGGCAAACTGTTCAATTTCCTGCAGGCAGCTGTGTGGCGTGCCATCCGCAGGAGTTGGGAGTAGTGTTGATGGATTTAATGTCGTACATCGTTCAGTTGTCATATGAGGTTGGCTCAGCAGTATAGTCATACATGAAAGGTGTCTAGCAGGGGAAAGGTATGCCACTTTTTCTTGCAGTAAAATTATTGCAACTGCATGAGGCACTCTCAATGTGAGAGGGTGGAATAATACCACTGAGGCCGAAGCCTGTACTGCCATTGCAGCTGCAACTACTGCTTGTACACAGTGAGGCAAAGATCGCGCCACTGGATCTAACTGTGATGAATAATAGGCTATGGGGCGTTGCTTATCCCCATGTTGTTGCGTCAATACTGACGTCATATATCCTTGCTTACAATCTATGGTCTGAAAGAATCGTTTGTGATAATTTGGAAGTCCTAAAACTAATGAAGAAGCTATCAACTGCTTCAACCTGCAGAAAGCCGTTTCTGCTTCGGGTGTCCATTGTAAGATATCTTGTGCTGCCATTGGTGTCTTATATATCAAGTCAGTCAGTGGAGCAGATTCCAAAGCATAATTTGGTATCCAGCTCTGACAAAAATTACTTGTACCCAAGAAAGACATAATTTCCTTCTTGGTTGCTGGTTTAGGTGCTTGCAAAATTGCTGTTTTTCATCTAGTATTCTACCTTCATTGGATATTACATATCCCAAGTATCTAACTTGTTTTCTCCAAAGTTGTAACTTACTTTTGTTTACTTTGTGTCCTTGTGTTGCTAAAAATTTCAATAATGCTACAGTATCCTCCCTGCACTGCTGCTGGGTGGGGGCTGCTAGCAGGATGTCATCTACATAAAGTAGAATTTGACTACCTCCCGGTGGGGTAAACCCTGCCAGGTTGCTAGCCATTTCTTGTGCAAATATTGTTGGACTCTCACAATATCCCTGTGGTAGTCGAGTATATGTATACCTTTTACCCTGAAATGTAAATGCAAACCAATATTGACTATCAGGATGTATAGGTATTGAAAAGAAAGCATTGCTAATATCTACCACAGAGAAATATTTATGTTGTGGTTCCAAATCGTTTAACAAAGTATGTGGGTCTGGCACCGTAGGTGCTCTAAGTATTACTGCATTATTTACAGCTTGTAAATCTTGTACCATCCGCCATTCCCCGTTTGCTTTTTTAACAGGAAATAGGGTGTATTACATGGTGAATCAGGAGATTCTACCAGTACTCCTTCTTTAAGTAATGCTGCTATTATAGGCTTAATTCCTATTTCTGCATCCTTTCTCAAAGGGTATTGTCTTTTCTGTGGTCTAAAAGCTGACTTTGGGGTTATTGTAACTGGTCCTGCTGTTCGAATAAGTCCTACATCTGACTTGCCTGTTGACCAAAGAGTTGTTGGAATTTCACATAAGGCCTTTTCTTCATCTTCTAATAAGAATGCTAATCAGCTGTCCTCACTAGATTGCAAGTGTACAGCTGGATGTGTCTGTGTTAACCAATTCAGTTTTTGTTTTTGTATCCCTTGTTCTGATAGTTCTAAATCAGTCTGTTTTTCCCATCTTGTTACTTTTTCTCCTAAGTCTGCCCATTTGACACTTTTGTTCTTTGTCAAGCTGACATGTGGTAACCGATTTGATCTATACAATGCAAGGAATTTTTGAGGTAACGAACAGCTAACTACACTGTTCCCCTCAGTATCCCAGTACAAAGTACGCAAAACCAATCTAGTTGCATGATTTCTAAACAATTCTTGCTCATACTCTCTATCAGGTCCTGGTGTAGTACAGTAGTATAGAGTACAGTGTAACAAATGCTGCCGATCAATGTCGAGGGAGGGGGCTTTACTGATGGCTACGTTCATCAGTTCCTCGGTTACTGCCCCTGGACCAGTCGTGACTAGGTCCCGGCTGTACCAGTAAAATGTTTCACCCTCCGATCGCACTACAAAAGTATCCATTTGTCTCTGTGCCTCCATACCTTGTACAGTTGGAACTACTGCTATGCCAAATATCTGCATAATGTCTCTGCCCAATAGGTTTACTGGACACTTTGCAGAAACAACAATTTTACTTCCCTGGGTCATACCTGAAACAGGGTCAGTTATTGCTATATCATGAGAAAGTGGTTCCCTGTATAGCTGTCCATTTGCGGCTTTTACTAGTGTATATAATCAGGTGATTCTGAATGTTCTGGTAACTTGGAGGGGTGTATCAAAGTCCGTGACGCTCCTGAGTCACACAGGAATTTGACTTCCCTTCCCTCCACCAGAAGTGTAACTTCCGGTTTCGTATCTGCTAAGTAGAGCTCTAAACTCAATAATGCTAAGTCCAAAATTTCACTTTCTTCATCCTCCATATCTACTTGCACTTCCTCTACTCCTTCTATCACATTTACATTTGTTTTTTGTTTATTAACTTTTCCTGATGATTTCTGGCTTTCACATGATGTATCTTCACTATCATATAGTCAGTCCTCATCTCCCTTATCTTCTGTAATTACCTTTTTGTTTTGCCTACAATCCCTTGCTAGATGTCCCTTTTTCCCGCACTTGAAGCATTCACCTCTCTTCAAAATCTTCTGATCGTTTGTCAGACTGTTTGTTTCCCTGGGCATTCTTCTTGTCCTTTTTACCTGACTGCAATACAAATACTTCAGCTCCGTCTTCAGCAGTGAAGACTTGCGCCTTCTTTTTCTTTTTACTATTAAAATGTCTTTCAGCTTGTCTAGCGTATTCAAGTAAGGCTTGTAGCCTCCCTGTTCGATGGTCTATCATATGCTTCGTAATGAAGCTAACTAATAGGTGCAATGCAACCTTTCAAAAATGCATTTTTTAATTGTTGTTCATACGGGGAATCATTCGTTTGGTTCTCAGGAACCGTCATACCGCTATGATTATTAAAACATTCTAATAATCTAGCATAGTACCCATCTATTGTCTCATTTTCCTGTTGTATGCATTGATCAATGCAAGTCCAGTCTGCTCTAGGTTTCCATTTCTCAGAGATTCGGTCTGTCAGACCTTTCACTCTGTTGTCTAACTCTGCGTCACTATGTGGGAGTGGTCTAAGCTCTGCATTACGAGGATTCCAGGTGCCACAAATCATGTTCCAATCTGGACCTATAATTTATCTTACTACTTTTTCTACTTCTTCCCCATTCAAGTGGTAACTCAACCTCATGCCTTGTAAATTTTCTAAAAATTTCATAAAATTAACTTTCGGATGGGGGATTCCCTCAGTAGCCTTCCGGATATCTTCTGGTGTCCATGGTCTATATACTAAGAGTGTTGGATCCTGCCCTTCCTGTCCTGCCTGAGGATTTGGAACTTCTATAAGTGGGCATATTTCTTCCTCACTCTCATCCTGTAGATTTCTCTCTATTTGATATAATTCTGTGTCCCCTGTGTGTTTTACGTGTTCGGGACCTAGTTTCAATAGGATCTCTAACAAATGGTTGTGGTCTTGCTGAAACTTCAGGATAACGCGGAGGCGGACCAGCCTGTCCACTCGCTTCATATCCTGAAAAGGGTAAGGGAGGGGGCAAGGGAGGAGGAGGAGGAGCTGTTGCTATTACCAAGTTATTATCCTCTTTGTCTAAAAATAATGTTTTTGAATTTTTAAGCTTCTGTTCTCTACGATTTGCTTCCTCAATCCACCTGTGTGCCTGAGGAATGCCTAATTGGCGTTGCTTTTTTGCCTGACCTCCCGCATCAGATTTACGCTGTTTAAGGAGTTTCACTAGTGAAGTTTTATCTAGTTTACCATCAAATTCATATTTACTAACCCATTTCGTATAATACCTAACGTTATCAGAACGTTGTAATTGTATGTATTTTGCGTCTTCGGTTAGGGGCGGATCTCGCGATGTTTTAGTGCAGTGATTACCCATGTCAAAGAAAATGTTACATAACCCTTTTTATCACGTGATATCAAGTTCTCAGTTCCTGTTCACAGTTTATCTAGAATAACTGCCTACCTTATTCTGTTACCCTGATCTATGACCAAATATACAGTACTTCCTTTTGTCCCTGATCTGCTAAACAAATCTTGACAACAATATACTGTAACCTAGTCCCTGATCTAAAGCAGAAAAAAAGGCAAATTCTTTCTACCTGAGCCTCCGGTATTGAGATAGTCCAAGTTCCGCTTTTCGGCCACAGATCAGAAAGTGGCCAGCCTCTTTACACAACAATTCAGTCGGAGGTCTTTTCACTCAAAAAGAACCATTTTGGTAACTTCTCCTGCGCAGTATTCGACCACCGATACGCTCTGATCTGCTGCTTACCAAGGGAATTCCGGTCCGAAGGACCAAACTGTTAATTAAAATAAGATATCAATACACAGGAGGTTCAGGTTAAAAAGTTTACTAGTGTACACCAGGAGGCAAAAAACGTACAAGTACAGAATTTTGTCTGACAAGAAACAGGAAGCACACAATTTTATATAGGTTTAACATTTAAGCTATGCCCACCTTACTGATGTGATATATCACAGGGCATCTACATCACTTTTAGCTTACAGTCGGTTATTCATAAAGCTGTTGATGCTGTATATTTAAAAAAAAACTTTTCCTCTAGATACAATACGGCCTTGCTATCCAGCTGGTCAGACATAATGTCTTTCTGTAAAGTTACTTCTTCAAGGTTTCATATCAGTTCGAATACAATAGCAGATTCAGTCTTTTAATACACGTCTTTGTTCTCTGTTACACTTTCTCACACAGCTGCGTGCTATCTCAGTAATACATATACAAGGCCAAATCATTCCAACAGGAAAGAGCAGAAGATTTCATTATTTCACACATTTAATTTCCTGACCCAGCAGATAATCACTTGTGAAAAGCATAAACATTAAAACTTGCTAAGCTAGCATTCTGCCAGGGTCAAAGATCAGCTTTGCTTCAAGCCACACTGTAGTTTCAAAACTACTTACATTTGCACATGAATTAATCCCTACTTGTTATATGATTAATAGAATAAAATGCATTATATACTACTTTGCTTTTAAATTAGCATTTCTCATATATTCAAATACACATTTTTCTAACAGAAAGGAAGTCTGTCTGAATGAGGAGGTCAAAGCTTAGAATCAGATGGGCTTGCATCTAACTGGCACAACGTGTTGAGATAGTGTATGACATAAAAATGCCAAAGAAGCTGAAAAGTAAGGTGTACAAAAGCGTGGTGCGACCAGTACGCCTTCATGGGACAGAAACCTTCGGCAGTAAAGACAGAACAGTTGAGGAAGTTAGAGGTGATGAAGTGCCTGAGATGGGTGGTAGGATGTACACTATGGGACAGATGAAGAAATGAGAGCAGAAGCCAAAGTAAAGAACAGATTACAGTAGTTAGGGCATATGTGCGGAAAGCAGAAGACAATCTGGTGAAGAAAATTTGAGACGGGAAGAAAAGAGGAAACGTGGGCATCCAGCATAGACGTGGCACGTGAGGGAAGATCTGTGAGAGTAAGGCTTGAGTGTTGAAGAAGGTAGGAGAGTGGCACTGAATAGGGAGAGAGAGCGACAAGTAACACAACACCCCAATCCCATGTAGAAAATGGGGAAAAATGGGATGATGATGGTTGTCCACACTTTACAACTTTTGCAGGTGTAATACATGCAGACGGTGAAAGGGGACCTTAGTCGTCTTTACCAACCAGCTTGGTTTGCAACTGTGAGACTTGAGTCCATGTTGCTTTTGTCAGGCTGAAATAAGAATTAAGAGGTAAGTATTTAACTGAGACTACTAGGGTATGAACCACACCCATTGGTGTGTGACATCACTCCACCATTTTTTACTTTGTGTTGGCATCCCCTCATTAGCTGCACATGCACCCACATTTTGTCATTTCACTGAGGCTGACAGAGCTTGCATGCAAGTGCATGAGCAGTTTGTGGCTTGTCCACAGCTGTAGGAACCCAGCTGTACTAGTACATACACTTGCCGATCTGTATTTTAGTGAGATTCGTAAAGCTGAGTTTAGAAATGCCCAGTTTTTATAAGGACTCATAAACTAGGAAACATTTCTGTTAAAATTTTTATGGTTTGCCATTTTGACTGCCACTCGGCTCCATGTTATGTGATGTTCGACAGAAAATTCAAACTTCATGAGATTTAAAACAGGCATAGTTAGGATAACATTTTTGGAAATTATCATCACTGCATTTTACTGTAACATCTTTAGGATTAGCTTCTAACTTACTGGTATGGCAGGAAATCTTGCAAAAGTACTGTAGTAATACATGCAATTTAGTTATGTATCATAGTTCTGCATTCATTACCTTAACATATATAAAGTTGCTTACTGCAGAGATTTGTTTCTGGCAAAGGCAATGCTCAGGACCAAATTTAATCAACCTTAGTTCAGTTGAAGGAATAAAAATCATTGGAGAACTAATTTTCATTCTTTCTCCACCAGCCGTCAAACATTCTCATGGGCCTACATTTTACTGTGCACATTCTTGCAAGTAAGACAGGTGACCTATGTACAGTACAGAGAAGAAAAAAGAGAAACGAACAAACAAAATAAAATAATTAAAGCAGAGGAAATTAGCAAAACTACCATGTACATAAGTAATGTTTGTTTTCTGATTCAAGTCCTATGTGGAGAATTCTGGTCCGGTAGTACTTTTGCTATAGTTCTTCACAGTGGAATTCAGTTATAGTTGAGAAGGAAAAAAAATGTAAGCAGCGGAGGGTGTGAATCTACAAAAAGGAGCAGGAGGAGGCCCGGAAGCGGAGAAGCATGTTTGCTCGAAGAGGCGGCTAGTTTGGTGGATTTACCAGTTTTGCGAACAACGGACTGGGCAGGCATGATCTACCTTTCACAAACCCATACTGCATTGGGTTCAGAGTTTGGAGATTCCCTATGTCCCTATTTATAGGGTCCATGATGATGTGCTCCATAGCCTTACATATCAGACTTGTCAGACTAATGGGGCGGTAGTTCCCAGGGTCTGTAGTCGCTAAAGACTAAATACACAAAAACAGCTAAATGTCTTAGGATCATATATCCCTCCAGGAGATAACATCAAAACCCTAGAATCTCTTCTCCAATGGACATTAGAAACCCTCCCCCATGAAACCGTTATACTAGGCGACTTCAATATTGATTGGACCTCACTTAAATCACCACACTCCTTAAGTCATATTAATCTTTATTTATTCTCACAGCTTATACAAACCCCTACTAAGGTAGACAAATCCTCAAAAAAAGAATCCATACTAGACTGGGTTCTTACCAATCGCCCATCCTCCACCCATAATTTTGGTACACTACCCGACATTCTAAGCGACCACCTCCCAACTTTCTTTAGCAGAGACCAAACTAAACTCACAAGAACTTAGCTCTCTTAAACACATCAGATACACTAAAAACTTCAGGGCTGATACCTTAATACAGCCCTTAAACACAATAACTGGTCCCCTCTTTTAACACTTCCTTTAGATGAAGCAGTTGAGTATTTCAACACTATCTTCTTAAGCCTTCTCAACCAACTTGCTCCACCAAGACAGATCCATACTAAAGCCATCTATGCCCCATGGCTTGCCAAGAGAAGTAGGCAACTTATGAAACAAAGGGACAAAGCATGGGACACCTGGAGCAAAAACAAAACTAATCCTAATAGGCAAACATTCTTACAACTGAGAAACACTGTAAAAAAAAAAAACTGACAAGACAAACAAAAATACTATAGTGAAATTCAAACTAAGCATAATACCAACCCACAAAAGTTCTGGACTGCTGTAAACAGTATTCTCCAATCAGGTAAATCACCAATCCCTCATCCAAACATAGACACCACCTCTATAAACACAGCCACCCAATTCAATGAGTTCTTTACCAACTCTATATTAAAGCTGTCAACAGACCCATCCTCCTCAACCCCCACTTTACTATATAACCCATCAAATAATGCCAACTCCTTCACCCTTCAACCTGTACCAACTTGCACCATCTATAGATATCTAACCAAACTTAAACCCACCATCTTAGCAGTAGACAAACTGCCAAATTCTTACAAATAGCTGCCAAAGCCATTTCCTACACAGTTTCTGTAATTATTAACAGATCAATCTCAGAACAAAAGGTGCCACTTCTCTGGAAAATCTCTTGCATTATACCAGTTCACAAAGAGGCTGACCTAACAAACTACCGCCCTATAGCTATATCTTCCCCACTGGCTAAAATAATGGAAAAATGTATCCACACCCAGGTCCTAACACATCTCCTCTCCAACAATCTTCTTGCCAAAACTCAACATGGATTCCACCCCCAACCATAGCACTACCACTGCACTCATCCATTTTAGTAACCTAGTAAAAATGCAACGCAACAATAGCCAACTAGTGTCTGCAGTTTTCCTTGACTTATCAAAGATGTTTGATACAGTCTCCCATACAAAACTAATAGCATCACTTTCAGAATTAAAACCAACTACCGCCACTCTATTATGGTGTTAGGACTTTCTCTCCCAATGCCAACAAGCTGTTCAGTGGAAAAACTACCTGTTCCCCCTACTTCCGGTAAAACTAGGCGTACCCCAAGGATTGGTCCTAGGACCCCTACTTTTCACTATATTTACAAACGATCTTCACAAAGTCACCCCTCTAGCAAACCTTGTTCAGTATGCTGATGACTCCACCTTAATCTGCTCTGCCCTCAACCTCCAGCAACTTCAAATCAAGACCCAAGAAGCCTTTACATCCATTGAAACCTGGCTAACAAACTCCCAGCTAATACTAAATCCTAAAAAGACCCAACTTATGCTCTTTCATCCTTCCAAAGCAGCAGCACCAACTCCCCCATTCTCTTTCTGCAGTAGATAATACCCTTATCTCCCTCGTCACACAAACCAAATTACTAAGCTTCATTATTGACAATAATATGAAATTTGACAAACACATGGCTCATTCAATAACCAAAATCAACAAAAAAATAGATACTCTTTACAGTTGTAAAAACTTCCTAACCAGCAACAGTAAAGTTATCCTAGCTCGTACCCATCTTCTCTCTACCTTACTGTATGCTTTTCATGTCCTAATTAATCTAAACAAGAGCAATTTAAACAAGCTATCAATATGCTACAACAAAATAGTAAAATTTGCCACAAACTCCACCTACCGCACCCACCACCGTCAGGCCCTAAAACAGCTTTCCTGTTCAGAACTCCTTAACACCTTAGCTCTAAAACAACTTCTTCAAGCTCACCAAATACTGTACCAACCTGACAAAACTCCAGCCTTATAAGACCTGCTCATCCTCTATTCCAGTAACCGAGAACTTAGATCCACTAACAAGGCACTAATCGTAATCTCCAAAAGCCATTACAGCTCTGGTGACTCCCGGTATTCTAGCAACATTGTCAAGACTTGGAGCTTCCTACTACTACAAATCAAGGTGCAACCTAATAAAACCATTTTCAAAAAACAGCTTATTTCCCACCTAAACAACTCCTGGACATGCAGCTCCCTAGCACCTGGCTGACCTATTCTAACTCCTTTCTCCTACCCGCTGTCCAACTTCTTTAAAACGCCCACAGATGCACTATATATTATCACACGTTACTTACCAACTCATTGCCGCCTACTCCCCACTGCCCCATGTATACCCACTAACTCTCCTCTAGACTAAGTTGAAAGGCTTTCCCTTAAAATGTCAATGCACCTCATATGAACTTGGCTATATTCTCCTCCTTTTTTAGTTTTTCCTTTCTTGTCTTATCTACATCTTCCAAGATTATCTCTACTAAACATACTGTATGAACAACCATCATATGTTACTACCTGCTATACTTTTAATTGTATGTCTAAATCTCCATACTTATGTAAATATCTTATGCAATCATATGTTATTGTCTGCTATGTTTTTATAACTGAAAGTGTAAATATCTTGTATATAGTATGTTAGCAGTTGTTCTGGAGAGTTCCCCCCGGGCCACCACTGAAAACGGGCAGCTCTGTCCAGTCGGACCTCCCCGGTAAACAAATGTAAAATAATAAAAATAATAATAATTCATGTAGAACACAGACAGGTCCCATGGAAGCTCTATTCTTAGCTTTGGACAGTGCAGTTTTTACCTGTTTAGCCATGATAATAGGGACTTGGCATTCCTTGGGTATTGTTATAGGCCCTTTAAGGGGTGAAAAGGGGGTAAAGTTCGCAATTAACCTGTCAGCCAGTATGTTGGCAATATCAGTTGGTTCTGTATATGTATTGCCATTGTGCTGTAACTCAGAGCAGATCTGAGTATTGCCATGTAGATTCTTGACATAACTATAGAATGCCTTGTGGTTGTCTTTAGAATCTGCAGCAATTTTGTTTTCATAGATCTGCATCTTCCTTGTTTTGTACCAGATCTGCATCTTCCTTGTTTTTGTACCAATAAAGAAGAACTGTTTTGCTGCATTATCGTGGTGTTCCTCATCCTTGTGTTTCATAAGCTTCCTATTATCTGAGTTTTAGAGGTGAGGATCTTTGGAGGTTATTGCTGGGATCGTGATATACACAATATCAGTTGGTTCTGTATATGTATTGCCATTGTGCTGTAACTCAGAGCAGATCTGAGTATTGCCATGTAGATTCTTGACATAACTATAGAATGCCTTGTGGTTGTCTTTAGAATCTGCAGCAATTTTGTTTTCATAGCTAGCTTTAGAGGATTTGATGATGGATGTCAGTTTTTTGTTGAGGCTAACAAAGGAGCTTTTCCAGTCTTTTTCTGCAGCAGTTTTTTCCTTCTGTTGTAGAGTTTGTTTATGGTGGGGGAACCACCAGATTGGCTTTCTTTTTTTGGAGGAGAGCATCTTGGTTCTGTTTAGTATGGCCCATTCCATGCACTTGTGTATGTACTCATACAGTGCATTGGTGTATGATTCAGCAGTCATGCACCTATTTTCCATTTGCATGGGTGTTGTGAAGTTAGCCACCTCTGTCTTCAAAAGCCCCAAATTGGTTTTGGAGAAGTTTTTTTTACAGTGGTTTCCTTTAGGGGGAGTGAGGGTGGGATGTGGATATCCATGGTAATTAGTTTGTGGTCAGATCTGACCAGGGAGGAGTTGATTAGTGGTGTAGAGCAACGGTCACCCATGTTAGTAATGACTCGGTCAAGGATGTTTCTACCCCTGGTGGGGGTAAGAATGAGTTGGTCCAGGGCATTGGAAGTAATGAATTCCAGAAAAAGTTGAGCAAGTATGTTGGTACATGAGTAATTTTCCCAGTTAATGGAGGGGTAGTTAAAATCTCCCAGTATAAGGGTATTGGGTTGTACTCTTAATATTTTCCAGTGTGTTCAGGAATGTAGAGTGGGAGTCTTGGGACATGGTGGGGGATCTGTAGCAGGCTACAACCTTGATTGCAGTTTTTCCCAGTGTTAATTATACCTGAAGTATCTCTGATGCATTATGTTGGGCTACTAATCTGGAAGTGTGCATATCCTTTATGAATATGGAGACACCACCGCCTTTAGTGCTTCGGTTCAGGTTTAGGGGCCAAAAGGTGTGGTATGAATTACAGCCTGGTAGTGTTGGGGTGCTCTCCGGAGCCTTGAACCAGGTCTCGGTCACTGCACAGATGTCTGTGTTCTCCATTTTAAGGAGTGGTTCAAGTGAGTGCATTCTGAGATTTCGACTTCTAGCGCTGAGTAGCATAACCCTCAGATTTCGTTTGCTTGTAGTTGTTATGGTGGTAACTTTGTCTTTAGGACATTGCCTAAAAAGGCACTATAGGGATGGCAAGAGCCTTGGCCAGTATTCGGAATCCTTGGGGAGACAGGTGCAGGCCATCTCTGGTGAAGCACCGAGGTCTGTCGATCATATTATCCCAGGCAGGCAGATACTGGATCCCCTTAGAATGACACCAGAAACTTAGCCAATTGTTGAAGTCATGCTGCTGAAGGTACCTCACGGGCAACGAACTCTGACATTTCCATTAGGAGACATGCCTGGATGTGCTTATTTGATTTTGCCGAATCCTTCAAATCTTATTTTGTCAATGCACCTTATTGTTTGGCTCCAAAGTGAAAGACGCACACACTCACACACACTCACACACACTCACACACACTCACACACACTCACACACACTCACACACACTCACACACACTCACACACACTCACACACACTCACACACACTCACACACACTCACACACACTCACACACACTCACACACTAGGTGCAAACAGGAAGGGAAAACCCTGTCTGTTGTGGGTCTTCAATGATCCTTTTCTAGAAACCAACAAGGCAGAAGAAAAATGTGGTTCGAGAACTTCCAGGGTCCCTTTCAAGATCCATGTGGAGACAGTTCCCCCAGGGACAGAGAAGGGAATTAAAATGGAAGACACCGTCCCCGCAGCTGAAGTGTTCTGCATAGTCAGTGTTCTAGGAATTCCTTCCCTGACAGAGCCTGTCAGCACTCCTGAAAGGAGGCCCGACTGTCCATCTTTTGAAGCAATCAAGGGTCATCTGTCCTGCACCAGAGAGCGTGGTTAGAAGGTATTCATGGTTCATCTAGCCCTGCACCAGACAGCCTGGTTAGAAATCACAAAATATTCATGGATGTGAAGGATAATATCCAGAGGTTATATATTATACCATTTTTCCATCCACCCCTGTTAGTGTCAGAGAAAATCCTGGATGTTACACCCAGTCAGAGGGAGTACTAGAAATAAACAAGTTGCTGCCCCAAGACCAGAGAGTCCAGAACTCATTCAGGATTCTTTTTAGTGCCAAAAAAGACTAGAGACCAATCTTGGATCTCAGCAAACTAAATCAATCAGTTTAGCATACAAAATTCCAGATGGTCACAGTTCAGTTCGTCTGACGTTTCTGCATAAGGAAGACTGGATGTGCTTGCTCTTCAGGATGCTTACCATTGCATCTAACTGAACAGATGATTCCGAAGATATCTATGCTTCCAGCTGGGAGCCATTCATTACCAATTCAGAGTTCTGCCCTTTGGTCTCACCACAGCTCCCAGAGTGTTTACCAAGTGAATGGCAGTATTTGCAGCTCACCTGACACTGCTGGGATTCCGAATGTTTCCATACCTAGGCAACTAGCTCCTGACTGCTCCAACCAGGTATTAACTAATTAAAGCGTGGGACTACTGACTCCAGCTGTGTTCTCATTTGGGGATATCCATCAATTACAACAAATCTCAACTCAGTCCAACTCAAACTCCGGAAGTCATCTGTGTCAATACAGTCAGTCAAATAGCCTTTCTCTCTCTCTCTGTCTCAGATTAAAATTATTCAGTTTCAGGTCAAAAAGAGTATTCAGAATTCTTCTCTTTCAGCCCAGCCGATACTTCTGGTCTTGGTTTTCATGTTTGTGGCAATCACCCTTGTACTGCTGGGCAGGTTCCATACTAGAACTCTCCAAATGACACTCACAACACAATGGTCTGTTCTCCAGCACCCATTATCCAGGCCAGTCAAGATAACTTAAGCTTGCAGGAATTACCTTCTCTGGTGGATCCATTCCAGTCAAATACATGAAGGTCGTCTATTTGTTCTCCCTCAGCCCAAGGCCACAGTAACCACGGATGCCTCTCAAGTTGGGAGGGGGGACACTACTTGGGAAGGATAACCCAAGGTACATGGTCACCTGAAGAGGCCAACATGCATATCAGTGTCCTGGAAATGAGAACTGTCCTCTTAGTGTTGCAGGCCTTTTAAGACACTCTCCTAAGCTGGACTATCGCAATTCAGACAGACAATATGTCAGTGGTCTGGTACAGCAACAAGCAAGGGGGAAGCAGATATTACCATCTTTGTCGAAAAGCTGCGAGAGTATAGCAGTGAGTGATCTCCTCCAATCTCTTTCTGATAGCAATGCACATCCCAGGAAAGCCCAGCGTGATTGCAGAGAAGTTAAGCAGGTCCATTCTAATGCCTTACGTATGATCTCTCCGTATCAAGATGAAGATGATTTCCTGTCAGTGGGTCGAACCATGCTGCAGTCTTTTTGCATCTCCCCTCAACAACAAGTGCAGCAGGTTCTTTGCCATGATCCCCCCAGCGGGACAGTTCCCAAGAGATGCTGTACTTCATGCTCAGCCCTCTGGTCTTCTTTACGGTTACCTCCCATTACCCCTCATTTCCAGATTTCTCCAGAAAGCATATCGATTGAAGGGCACAATCATTCCCATTGCCCCTTACTGACCTCATATATGGTTTACATTCCTTTGGCCTCATCTTCTCCGTCTGCCATGGATTTGGATCCAACTCCTGACTCTTGTCTCACCTGACAGGCATGAGTCCCCCATACATTTCAAGCCTCAAGTTGACCTCATGGTTTCTCCAGTTCCATTGATTGCTAAACAGCCCAGACTCTCCTCCGTTATTCGCCACATTCTGTTGTCTTCACATAAAGCTTCTACTAGAAAATTTACAAAAGTAAATGAAAACGATTTATGTGGATCCATACATAGAATTAAGACCTTTTTTCAAGACCCTTTTTCAGTACCGATTTCAAAGGTTCTTTACATTTTAGTTATAATCTTCAGTGAAGGTGCTAAGCTCCTCAACTGTCACAGTACAATTAGCAACCATTTCCAACTTTAATATAGGAACCAAGCTTAGAAATGAAGTACTGCGAGCACCCTGAAATTTAGTTATCTTTAACCGTAAGATGGTGGACAGGGTCCAATTATTCAGGTCAAAACGGCTATAAAAAATATGAAAGAATAGGCTTTCTCAGCTAATCGAGCTAAGCTAAAACACCAAGCACTAGTAGTAAGAAATATTTGTAAATTAAATGTCCAAAAGTAGTAAAAAAATCTTGTTGCTATCAAAATTTCTTCACTTTTGCAAATAAAAACAGCTTCACGTTCTTCATACCAAAACAACAAATCTTCCTGTTAAAATTAAAACTGGCTTCATTTCGTAGTAGCAAAACAACAAATCTTTATTCGGTGAAACTTGTATAAATCGGCAGATAAGCACTGTGCTTATGTAAAGAAACTAGAAATAAAACTTGTGTTTACACGTTTCAAAATCAAAGAAAAAAAAATCAGCATTCTATTTAATTCTATAGAAACGTAAGCATATAATTGTGATTGGTTAAAACTTTACTATCTCTTAGAATATATATTAGAATATAGGTGGTTTTAATATTCCAATGGTTATCATGCTTATAGCTTATGTGTGATTGAATGGAGTATGTGCAGCCAGGAAATTTGTAGTAAAACTTGAATGAGAAAACTTTGAAAAACTGGCATGCTATAAAACTTACAGTAATTGGGGTCCATGTGTTTGGTGATCTTTATAGATACATAAATGTGTACCATTAGGTATAAACCATCTAATCAACTACATAGGCCAGCATGCCTAAAACACATACTACACTATCCATTGTCTGTTTGATTGGGTAGAGAAAATGTATGTGGGAAATCAGGAATTAAAATCTGACTGGATAAAAATTGAAATGCTGGTTTGCTATAGATCTTATAACATTATAACACCATTGAGGACTTCATAGTTTGAGTTGTGTCTGATTGGTAATTTTTATATAGAAACTAAATGTTCTTGTTTGTGTACAGCAGGTTATCAGTTAAATAACAGTAATTTTTTAAATGAATAGGAGAATTTAAATAAAAGGAAAGCAACCCCAGTTAGAAATGTCTCAATGTTAAAAGTTAATAAATATAGCTCGTCTATAGCACTTCTTCAGATCTGCTTGTTGGGTAGAACCTTTTTAATTGGAAAGAAAATTTTTTGTGCACAGAAGTATAATAACTAATAACCAATTAATAATCATAAAATTAATAGTAAATAATTATATAAATCTCCATCAAAGTCAAATTAAAACAGGTGAGTTCTGTTGTCAGTAATAAGCATGGTGATGGAGTCTCCTAAGATGGAGAACACTGGTGATGGAAGTCTGATTGTTAAGTTCTGGTGGTTTATATGCTTCTAGTCTGATCTGCCATTCTAATTCACATTTTCCAGTCTGTCATTTAATGATCATTGTAGTTCTTTTGGTATACTATCTAAAATATGAACTTGGAATGTCTTGTGTCCGGGTTGATCTCTGTTGTATTTAGCTAGTGCGTCGTCATCGTTGCTGTATCGGATGTGTGTAAGGTGTGTAGCAATTCTGGTTTTAAGTCTGTTAGTTTTCCCGATATAGAAGGCAGGGCTTCGGGTGCATTGGGGCATGCAAACTACTGATTTTGAATTGCAATTCCCAGGTACTTAGCTGTGGTAGTAGCGGTGGGTTCTTATTACATGATCAAATGTTTAGGTTAGCAAATACCTAAGCTTCGATCTGGTAATAGCGAAAGCAAAAAAATGGAACGGCCGATTTAACGCAGGGAAAGATTTGCCTTGGTCATCATGCAGATTTTCCCCCTTTCCCCACTGTAGAGTGATCTCTGAGTTGATATATTTAGTTAGGGGGGGGTTGTGGGGGGCACAGCCCCCTACATCAGGGGGTGTGGGGGATAAAGCCTCCCACTTCGTTTTGGTTTAAATATTTTTTTTTGCGGCCGAGGGAATTCATTCCTTAAGTTAAATTGGCCGTTCGCTGTTTTCATTTTTCAATATTACCAGATCAACATTTAGGTATTTGCTAGCCTAAACTTTTGATCAGGTAATATAGACTAAGTAGTGGTCAGTGTTAGGGCAGTGGAAACCAGTTTTGTTGCTCGTGTATACAGTAAATGCAGTCGTGAGTCCAAAAGACAGTGTGCCATTTGAGGAGTTGAGTTTGGTCTATGGTTGTTCTGCTCACCTTTTTCAACAAAATGTCTGATATTCCTGCTTCTCCAAATGTTGAAACTAGGTTTTTCTGGTAGTATATAGTTTAGCATTAGGTTATTCTTGAAAATAATCCAGTTGTATATACGTTTATGAAGGAGTAAATAATTCTGCCTGAACTTTCTCCAAGATTTGTAAAGCCTTTCTAAGAGGAACCCACTTACTCAAGCCTTTTTTATAGGATCCTACTCCTCTTTGGGATTTAAATATTGTTATTCAGGCCTTGACTCAACCCCATTAGAACCATCAGTCAAGGCTGATCTGAAGTTTTTGACCTGGAAAACTGTTTTCCTAGTTGCTATCACTTCTGCCTGAAGAGTGTATGAACTTCAAGCACTGTCTTCCAAACCTCATTTAATTTTTCACAAGGATAGGGTTTTTTTTACAGACCACTCCTTCCTTTTTACCAAAGATGGTCTTGAAATCCAGTTTTAATCAGGTCATCTACTTCTCAGTCTTCTTTCCTAACTTTCAAATAAAGGAGAATGTGTTACATCTTTTGGATGTCTTCAGTTATGTTTCTGCCTTCATAGAGCCAAAGGTTTGAGAAAATCTGACCAGTTGTTTCCTTTTCTGATTCAAAACTAAGCAAACCAGTACCTAAAGTGACTTTGGCCGTGTGGTTGACTGATTGTATTACCTTTGTTTACCATAACCTGTAAGAGCCCATTCCATGAGGCCTATGGTGACTTCATCAGCCTTTTTGTCTAGAACTTCCTTGGATGATATTTGTGCAGCTGCAGCTTGGGCCAAGCCTTCTACTTTATTGCACATTACAGATTGGATCTGGTCTGTAGGGGAAGGAGCAGCCTTTGGCTCAACTGTGCTCCAGAATATCCTTCCATAGAGTCCTCCTAGGATTTAGGCAGTTGGGGACTCTGTCCCAGCAGTTGAGGAATGATTGAAAATGAAATCATCAGGTAGAAAAGGTATGTGCTCACTATAAAGTTCCACCTTTGTTGTCCATTTTCATTCTTCCTCAGCTTCCAGCCCACCAACCCCCTCCTTGCTTTACGCCTGGAAAGATCAAACAGTATTGGAGGAATGTTTGTTCCTTGTTAGAGCTCCCGCCTTCCATTTTCCCCCTTTTTTCCACTGTTCTATAAATTTAAGAGCAGCAAACTAGATCTGAGGTATGTTAGGTGGCTAGAGCATTATGGGTAAAAGGACGAGCTAAATGGCAGAGTCGGATCAGAGTACTGATCTGAACCCAACAGTTGAGGAAGAATGAAAATGGACAACACAGACGGAATGTTATGGTGAATACATAACTGTTTTTTACAGCATAAGGGAGCAAGGCACTGGGGAGACAGTTTTACTCCTGAGCAGAACCACGTCCTCATGAATGCACTTAGGACATACGGAAAATATCCTTTTGGAAAAGCAGTAAGAGAGAGTAGAGGCTTAGAATTAAGTTGTGGCTGACATAAGTACTGCAGAGAGAAGAACCTATACCTTGGCACAATGTAGGAAAAGAGCTAATGATATAGTGAGCCATACAAGGACAAAGGGTGGGCAAAATGTTTTTGTCCATAATAGTACCCATGGTAGGCCTTTTTCTGTCCAACCTTTAACACTTTATCTCTTTAAGAGGTGATGACTCTGATGCAATGGATGATGGTGCATGATCATTTGAGGTGGTGTGGACACAATTACTCTGACACCTCCAGCATTCACATACAGGCAGTGTAGAAGATCAGTGTTTTGTTGGCATTGGTAATTTTAGGCTAGGTGATAATATAGCAATAACCCACGCCTGGGTGTGGGTAATGTGGGATTTACCCACGGTTGGCGTGGTTTGGTCCCGAGGACCAAACAAAGTCAACTGTGGGTAAATCCCGCATTACCCACACCCAGAAGTGGGTTATTGCTATTATACTATGACATTATTTAAGAAAAGAAATAATTACTTTTCTTAAATAATGGCATTGTGTAATGCCTCTTTGCTGCCCTTCCGCAGCTGGCTGGTATCCACGGCAGTTCTGATGTACTGCGCATGCCTACGCAGTATATCAGAGCTGTTGCCAAAAGCAACGGAGAAAGCAAGATCTCCATTGCTTTTTACTGTTTCGCTATGTTAAATGGGTTTAACATAGCAAGACAGCTTTAAAATAAGCAACAGAGATGTCCGTTGCTTATTTTAAAGCTGTCTCGCTATGTTAAACCCATTTAACATAGCGAAACAGTAAAAAGCAACGGAGATCTTGCTTTCTCCGTTGATTTTTTTTTTTTAAACCTGTCTCGCTATGTTAAATGAGTTTAACATAGCGAGACAGCTTTAAAAAAAGCAACGGAGATCTCCGTTGCTTTTTTTAAACCTGTGTCGCTATGTTAAACTCTTTTAACATAGCGAGACAGTGTTTTAAAAAAAGACTTATACTAATGGAAAAAGTCCGGGTGACCGGACCTTTTTCCATTAGTATAAGTCGATTTACAACGTGCACGCTGGCCAATCAGCGTGCACATTTTGGAATATTAATGGGGGGTCATGGTATAATAGTGTATATTAAATGTTTCCTCATCAGGTACTGCAGCAACATCAGCTGTGGCCCTTTCCTGCAGACAGCACATGGTAAGTATGGACATCCTCACTTTAGTAAAGAAATCCTGTGTCACAAGCTATATTGCATTACAGCAAGCTGATGTAGACAGCAGAAGGGCTGTTGACTTTAATACCATTGCTGTCATTCTTCTGACACAGCCTACAGACTATAACACACCATCTGAAATTGTACTGGCAGGCTCCCCTACCCACAGCAAGTGGAAAACTCTGTAGTAACATAGGCTCATGCAGTCATTACAGTGAGGAAATGACATTTCAAAACAGGGGTGGGAGCGACACCACATAGGTCAACACCTGATGGTCTTCATGTTTCACTGTTGCAGTCATTACATTTGGGTAATCTGCTGGCAGGTTGCCCTCATTTGGCCTGATTAACAAAGTCTTGGGTCCTGCATCGGTTGCTGTCCCTTCTTCCATGACGTCAAGTCATCGGGTATAAAACATGCAGCCGACGCCATTTTCATCAGTCTTTCTTGCTGTGCGGTGCCCGAAGCAGAAACAATTCGCAAGTGCCAGTCGACAGACTTCTGAAATTTTCATTTTCGAGTTTCAGAACCGAAGTCTTCAACCTAAAACTAAGTACCCCGTTGAGGAAACTTTTCTTGCTCCTTACCAATGTCAGTTAAAAGTTAATAATTGTATTACTTGTGGGAAGCAAATACCTCATAAGGATTTTCATTTGTACTATATTCCTTGCCTAGGCCCTGACCACAACTTGCCATGCTGTCAGTTTTGTGCTAAATTTAATCAGCGCACTATTAAGCTTCGATATATTTTTGCATCTAAATATTTTGACTCAAGATTTAACTATTCAGAAATGTCATCGGTTAGCAATCTGACTACCGGATTTCACAAAAAATGCAAAGAAAAAGACAGACCGTCGCGGTCCAAAACCGACGAAGAAGCTTCTCCTAAGCCAGTCACCAATTCTCAGTCTGGCGCTTTCGCAGTCCCTGATACCCACTACTTTTGATTCGCAAGCCTCTACTGAGACCCATTCGGAGTCTGGTATGCCGCAAGACACTTTAAGTATTGAACCCATGGATGTCTGTACCTTAGATGGGTCTGGAGCCGCTGAGCAGGCACCAGCTTCTGAGGGTGTTTTCAGGCCTAAAGATTTGTATATTAAACCGACGCCATCTTCAAAAACAAGGCCAAAACCAACTTCTATGTCTAAAAAACTGATGCATGGGCCACGTGCACAGGCCCCTATGCCTAAAAAACAAGTTATCAAAATGGCTGAGGATTTAATTACCTTGATTAGGGGTTCCCAACCCCCTCCTCCTAAGAGGCATAGGCAAGGCACTGATTATGAATCTTCAGATCAGGTTTCCATTTCTTCAGATTCCTCTTCTGATCAGGAATTATCTATTCCACCTTATGAGGACTCTGATGCAGAAGAATCCATCCCTTCTGCTTCTCCCCCTGGGGATTTTTCTTTTGGAGAAACATTGCATACCTTAAGGGAACATTTTCATTGGGAGAGTCAGGATTTCTCAGAATCCAAAAAGAGGCTTAGGGATTTCCTCCTTCTACCTCAGCATAGGCATTTGGCTATACCTCCTGTTCTAGACATCGTTGATTATGTTTTCTCAGAATCCAGAATGGCTCCTGATTCCCTGCCTCTGGCTCCTAGTAAGCCAGACAGATATTACAGGGTTCCTGACTCCCACAAATTTCTTTTTAAAAACCCTACTGCTGACCCTGAAACAATTTCTCAGGGTCCCAAGGGTGTTAAGGCTTCTACTGCTAAAAATCCTACCCCTTTTGATAGGGACTCCAGGGCGCTGGATAGATGGGGTAAGAAGGTTTACACATCTGCAACCTTGGCAATCAGGGCTTTAAACTGTCATTTTCATATGCTTAAATATCAGCAGCATGTCATGGGCTTACTTAAACAGAAAATTATGTTGATTTCTGACTGTGTGGAAAATAGAGTTACAGGATTTATTGCATTCAGCTGAACAAGTTGGAAAGCATATTTTGCAATGTGGTTTGGATTCCTTGGAGGCCTCTTGCAGGCCACTGTAACTGAATCTGTGATAAGAAGGCATGCATGGCTCAAGGAGCAAAATCTGCCTGATTATGTTAAAGCAAATTTGTTGGATGCTCCTTTACAACAGGACAGTCTATTTGGTAATAAGGCAGAAGTTGTTTTGAAAAAGATGAAAGACAAAGCTAAATCTATGCAAACTGTAAAAGATTTCCTACAAGTGCAGCCACCCAGATTCAGTAGACACTGGCGTACTAAGAATTGGTCCTTTCCAGTACCCACCAGAGCTGCTCCGGTCAAACCCAGACACTCCAAAGGCTCCAGGTTTCAGTCACAAGGAAACCTCCAAATCTGGAAGTAGCAAGGCACCTCCCTATGGTAAACAGTCTCAATGACTTTCCTCTGCAATTTTCAAGCATTTATGTTTTGGCAACCCCTTTGGGGGGGGGGAACTAGCACTTCGTGCACAAAATTGGCATCTAATTACCCAGGACAAGTGGGTTTTAAATATAGTATCCCATGGATACAGATTTAATTTCCACACAGTGCCAATTCCAAACGGATGGCCAGATCTGCCTCCAAATCAGTGGGCAGAGGCCCAGAAGTAAGATGTTCTTCATCTCACATTGCTGCAGTCCTTACATATGGGTAGTCCGCTGTCCTCGGTCGGCCCGAATACCAAAGTATAAGGCTGACGTCGGTCATGGGCGCTCAGATCTGACATCAGAGCGTCAGGGTATAAAAGCGCATGACCGACGTCATATCCTCAGTCTTTTTTGCCGCATGGTCCGATGCAGAAGCAGCATTGCGAGTGCCGTTCGGCATTCTGAAATTTTCGTATTCTGAGTTTCAGACCGAAACCAAGTTGGGCTAAGTACCCCGTTGGGGAATATTTTTGTTTTTTCTTGCCTCAGTTAATTCCGGATATCAGAAAAAGTGAATAATTGTATTTCTTGTGGGAAGCAGATACCGCATAGGGATTATCATTCTCTTTGCATTCCTTGTTTGGGACCGGAGCACGACGTAGTAGGGTGTCGGTTTTGTGCTAGGTTTAATAAGTGCACCATAAAGCGTAGGTTAGATTGCGCTAGGTTAGTCTTTGGTAAGCGGTGTAATTATAATATGCCGTCGGATCCTCCGACGCCCGCTTCCACGAAGAAGCGCAAAGACAAATCTTTAAAACCTAGACAGGATGTTTCGTCCCTTTCGGACGCCGGTCCTGTAGAAGCTACAGTGGAACAGGTGGATCCGGCTGCGGTTTCTGAAGTTTCTGTTGAGTCTCAGGGGGAAACTTTGATTTTGCAGGATGTGGCCTCACAGGAGTCAGGTCAAGCTGAAGGGGCCTCTCAGGTTACTATTCTCCCTTCTATGCCTAAAGTGGTTAGGCCTTCTGCTGCTACTTCTAAGGCTTCTTCTAAGGGCAGGTCTGTTTTGCCTTCCTCTGGTGTCACTTCAGGTACTTCAGGGTCTGTGCCTAAAAAGCACATGCTTAAAATGGCAGAAGATTTGATTACTTTAATTAGAGGTTCTATGCCCCCTCCTGATAAGAGGCCCAGGGTGGAGCCAGAGTTGGAAAGTTTGGATCAGGCCTCAGATGACTCAGAGTCTTCTGCTGAAGATATTCAAGATTTTCTCCCCTATTCGGACTCTGATGCAGAGGATTCCACTCCTTCTGCTTCTCCTCCAGAGGATTTTTCTTTTTCGGAAACTCTGCATTCCATGAGGGAGCATTTTAAGTGGGAAGGACAGGATTTCTCTGATTCACGGAAGAGGCTTAGGGAATTCTTGTTTTTACCACAGCATAGGCCCTTGGCTATACCTCCTGTTTTGGATGTTGTTCCAGATGTTTTCTCGGAGGCTTCCCTTAATCCGGATTCTTTGCCTCCTGCGCCAGTTAAACCGGACAGGTATTACAGGGTGCCTGAGGCTCATAAATATCTGTATAAGAGTCCTAGGGCGGACCCAGAAACTATTAGTCAGGGGCCTAAGGGTGTTAGAGCCTCTGTTGTAAAGAATCCGGTTCCTCTAGATAAGGAAGCTAGGGCTTTGGATAGATGGGGTAAGAAGGTGTATACCTCTTCTACTTTAGCAATGAGGGCTTTGAATTGCCAGTTTCATATGTTGAAGTATCAGAATTTCCTCCTTTCTCAGCTAAAATCTAAAGTGGATGCTTTGGCAGAGGGCATAGAGTGTAAAGAATTGCAGGATTTAGTACATGTCTCTGAACAGGTGGGTAAGCATTCTTTGCAGTGTGGTTTTGATGCTGTACAGGCCTCTTCTAGGGTGGCTGCCACTGGTTCAGTTCTTCGTAGGCACGCCTGGCTTAAGGATCAGAATTTGTCCGAGCATGTTAAAACTAGAATTCTGGATGCCCCTTTACAGTCTGAAGTTTTGTTTGGTCCCCCTGTGGAGTCGGTTTTGAAGAAAATGGAAGACAAGGCTAAGTCTATGCAGACTGTTAAAGATTTTTTGCAGGTACAACCTCCAAAATTTAGTAGAAATTGGCCTGCTAAGGGGTGGACGTACCCTTCTTCTGATTCTCAGTCTAGGGGTAGATCTAGACGTGGCAGGGGCAGAGCTCACAGCACATTCAGGCCTAGAACTTGGAGTTCGCCTGCACAGTCTGCAGGTGAGGGCAGGGGCCAGTCCTTTCGTAAACAGGCCCAATGACCTGCATTTTCAGCTGCCAGATTCTTCCTGTCTGGCAGCTCCTTTGGGAGGAAAGTTAGCACTTTTCAAGCAAAACTGGCTTTTAATCACCCAGGACAAATGGGTTTTAGACATTATAAACCGAGGCTACAAGTTCTATTTCCATACATTGCCTCCTTTCAAAGGCATGCCAGACGTTCCTCCTCGGCAGAGGATAGAGGCTCACAAGCATATTTCTTTACTTCTTCAAATAGGAGCTATACAGCCAGTTCCTCTGTCAGAAGTGGGCCTAGGATTTTATTCTCGCCTGTTTCTAGTACCAAAGAAAGGGAACACGTGGAGACCAATTTTGGATTTATCTATCCTCAACACTTATCTGGACATTCCAAAGTTCAAAATGCTGACGTTACAACAGCTTTTACCTCTGTTGGGAAAAGATCACTGGATGGTAACTCTGGATCTCAAAGAGGCTTATCTTCATGTTCCTATCAGGCCCAGTTGCAGGAGGTACCTGCGTTTTCGAGCTGGAAATTTACATTATCAGTTCTCTGCATTGCCCTTTGGCTTATCTACTGCGCCCAGAGTGTTCACAAAGGTTCTGGCTCCAGTGATAGCCTTTTTCAGGTTAAGAGGAATACAGATTTATCCTTATTTGGACGATTGCCTGATTATTGCACAAGACAAGGACAAACTTCTTCATCATCTACAGTATGTGATGGTAGTGTTAAGATGCCTAGGGTATTCTGTGAACGAAACAAAGTCCAGTCTAGTACCCTCTCAGGACATGTGCTTTCTGGGTGTGAGACTGAATACAGCTTCCCAGATGGCTTTTTGACCCCGGACAAACAAAGAAGCCTTTCTCTTTATTTCCATCAAATGTCTCTACAGTCCAGGCTGACTGCAAGGACAGTCCTTCAAGCCTTGGGGTTCATGGCATCTTGTATTCTGGTGCTTCCCAATGCCAAACTGCATATGAGGAAGCTTCAATGGTATCTCAAAAATGTATGGACACAACACTGCCAAGATCTAGACACTGTCATTCAGATAATACCTTGCATTCAGAAGGAATTTTGTGGTGGGCTCAGGAATGTCACCTAAACAAGGGACTCTCTGTGACCCGACCAGAGGCGAGTCAGATTCTAACGACAGATGCCTCGGACAAGGCCTGGGAGCACACCTCAATGGAAAATGGGTGCAAGACACGTGGCCTGTCAGACTTCAACATTTGCATATCAACTTGAAGGAGATGTTAGCAGTTCAGTTTGCATTGATGGCTTTCAAGGATTTACTTCAACCAGGGCAGGTGTTGATTCAAACAGACAACACTACTGTCATGTGGTACATCAACAAGCAAGGGGGACCCATTCGTACCCTCTTTGCAGGCAAGCAATGATTTTGTGGGAGACTGCTCTCAGTTTACACCTCAATCTTCAGGCAAGGTTTCTACCAGGAGCACAGAACTCCTTAGCAGATGTGTTGAGCAGACAAATAGTGGATCCTCACGAGTGGAAACTGGATCCTCATGTATTTCAAAAGTTGACAGTGTTATGGGGAACTCCAGACATAGATCGGTTCGCTTCTCCACTAAATTACCAGTTGCCAAAGTTTTGCACAAAAATGTTTCATCCCACAGCTTGGAAGGTGGATGCTCTATCATTCAGTTGGAGCAATCTTCATGTCTATGCCTTTCCACCTCTGCCTCTCATTCCCAAGGTACTCTTGAAGGCCAGAAAAGTCAAGCCTTCCATGATTCTGATAGCTCCGGATTGGCCTCGACAGCACTGGTACCCACTACTGAGGAGTTTAGTACGGGAGCCTCCATGGCCTCTGCCTTTGATTCCGCATCTTTTGTCTCAAGAGGGCAATCACTTCCTGAATGTCAAGATTCAGTCTCTGCATCTCACAGCTTGGCATATTCTGTTTTAGACCCTGGAGGGTCTCAGCTTCCACAACGAGTTTTGAATGTTATTTTGGAGGCCAGAAGGCCTAGTACAAGGAAGGTTTACGCTGATAAATGGAGGAGATTTTTTCTTTGGAGCAAAGCGAAGGACTTTGATGTTTTCAAACCTGATTTAAGTGTTTCTCTTCAATATCTTGATGAATTATTGGACAAGGGTTTGTCTTTCTCCTTGATAAAGGTTCATGCTGCAGCCATTTCTGCTCACTATGACTGTGACCCCCCTTTATTTTCCCATCCTTTGTTTAAGCAATTTCTTAGAGGGGCAAAGAACATAAGACCCCCACGTAGAGCTCCTACTCCTGCTTGGGATCTCAATTTTGTGTTGGAAAAGCTTACTCTACAACCTTTTGAGCCTGCAGCTACTGCCGAGTTAAAGTATTTATCATGGAAGACTGCTTTTTTGTTGGCCATTACCTCTGCAAGAAGGGTTTCTGAATTACAGGCCCTCATGGCAGTGGAACCTTTCCTGATTTTTCATAAGGATAGGGTATCTTTGCGTACTAATCCTTCCTTTATGCCTAAAGTGGTTTCTAGTGTGGCCTTGAACCAAACTATTCATTTGCCTACTTTTTATGCAAACCCTCAAAATAAAGGGGAGAAGATTTTGCATACTTTGGATATTCACAGGCAGTTACGTTATTATTTGAGCAGAACCAAGGGGTTCAGACAGTCTCAGCAGTTGTTTGTTTCTTTTGCTTTGGGTTCTCAGGGGAAACCTGTTTCAAAACAAACTATTTCTAAATGGATTGGTTTTTGTATTTCTTTCTGTTACTCCCATCATGGTAAGGAGATTCCGGCTGGAATCAGACCTCATTCCACTAGAGCTACTGCCACTTCTACTGCTTTTCTAAGGGGGGTAGCTACAAAAGATATTTTGGAAGCAGCCACTTGGAGTTCAGTACATACTTTTTCCAAGCATTACCACCTTCCTCTCTATTCTAAGTCTAGGGCTGGGTTTGCCACTGCAATATTACAGGGCATTTTAGCAGCCCCTAATGCTTTATGATTTTGCCATCCTCCCTTTACCTCTGCTTTGGGATTCTACCCATATGTAAGGACTGCAGCAATGTGAGATGAAGAACATAGTACAGTTTTGTACCTACCATAAATGTAGATGTTCGAAGATCCACATTGCTGCAGTCCAATTTACCCTCCCTCCTTCCCCTCTGTAGTTTGGCATGGTTATTTGGTTTGGGTGGTGGTTGTTGTTGGGCATGTTTTTGGGAGGTATCCTGTTTTTGGGATGTGGCCTTTCTTTTTAGGACCTTCTGACATCTGGGGCAAGAAAAGACTGAGGATATGACGTCGGTCATGCGCTTTTATACCCTGACGCTCTGATGTCAGATCTGAGCGCCCATGACCGGCGTCAGCCTTATACTTTGGTATTCGGGCCGACCGAGGACAGCGGACTACCCATATGTAAGGACTGCAGCAATGTGGATCTTCGAACATCTACATTTATGGTAGGTACAAAACTGTACTTTATGTCCCTCATGACTATGGGGGCTATTCAACCGGTACCAGAAAAGGAAAAGGGACAAGGTTTTTATTCAAGACTTTTCCTGGTACCCAGAAAAGACAAATCATGGTGTCCAATTCTGGACTTATCCATTCTAAATACTTTCCTGGACATTCCAAAATTCAATATGCTGAGTCTACAACAGTTACTACCTATGCTAGGCAAGGATGCCTGGTTGGTAACTCTAGACTTAAAAGAGGCTTACCTGCATATACCACTCAGGGAATCTTGCAGAAGATACCTCCGCTTCAAAGCAGGCTATTTGCATTACCAGTTCTCTGCGCTGCCATTTGGCTTATCTACTGCGCCCAGGGTCTTCACAATGTGCCTGGCACCAGTAATTGCATTTTGCAGACAAAGAAACATTCAAATTTATCCTTATCTGGATGATTGTCTAATTCAGGCAGAAAACAAAGACATTCTTCTACAACATCTGGTCTGGCATTTGTAAAAAGGCTTTTAACTTGCCTAGGGTACACCATAAACGAAAAGAAATCACAACTGGTACACTCTCAAAAAATTACATTCCTGGGTGCAAGCTTGAATACAACTGCCCAGATGGCTTACCTTACGCCAGACAAACAAGTCCTATTGATGACTTACTTCAAACAAGTGGCCACAAAAACCCAGTTATCTGCAAGACAAATTCTGCAGGCCTTGGGGTTCATGGCTTCCTGCATTCTTCTAATTCCATATGCAAGACTGCATATGAGGAAACTTCAATGGTACCTAAAAAGCTTATGGGGTCAACATTGTCACAGCCTGGAAACAATGATTCCAATCATTCCTTGCTTATATCAAGAGTTCTTATGGTGGGCAGAGGCCTGTCACCAAAACAAGGGACTGGCATTCATTCCACCCCCTGCCACCCAAACCCTGACTAGAGATGCATCAGACTATGCTTGGGGGGGGGGGGGTGCATCTGGCAGGGAGATGCATTCAGGGCGAATGGAGCCCAAATCAAATGCACCTGCATATCAACCAGAAAGAGATGCTAGCTGTACAGAATGCTCTGACAGCTTTCAAGGACTTTCTTCATCAAGGACAACTACTGATAAAGACGGACAACACCACAGTCGTGGTACATAAACAAGCAGGGGGGTACCCATTCCTACCCCCTTTGCAGACTAGCCATGGCTTTGTGGAACACAGCCTTGACTTACCAAATACATCTACAAGCTCAATTCCTGCCAGGAAAGCAAAATACTCCGGCAGACGACCTAAGCAGAAATCTTATGGACCCACACAAATGGAAACTGGATCCTCAAACCTTCAGCATGTTGACATGCAAACGGGGGAGCTCAGACGTATATCTTTTTCCTCACCCCAAAACTATCAGTTGGACAAATTCTGTGCAAGAATCCACCACAAGAAAGTTTGGAAAGTGGATGCTCTATCCTTCAGCTGGAAAAACCTATTAGTCTGTGCTTTTCCCCCTCTGCCTTTGCTCTTCAAGGTATTACTAAAAGTCAGACAGGAAAAACCAAAAATTATTCTGATTTCTCCAGACTGGCCTCGCCAACACTGGTACCCGCTCCTACGCAATATGTCAAACCTTCCTCCGTGGTACCAGCTTGCAGACACCTTATCTACTGTCTCAGCAGAACTTTCAAATTATACACACTCAGCTCCAAAATCTGAATCTTGCAGCATGGCTAATCAATTAATTTCACTAGTTACATCTCTCAGCAAACCTGTGATGGATGTCATTTTGGAGGCTAGAAGGCCTAGTACTAGAAAATCTTATGCTGATAAATGGAAAAGATTCTGTGCCTGGAATCAGGCACAAGGAATAAGCACAGAAATGCCCAATATTCCTCAGTCTGCAATATTTAACTGAGATGCTTCACAAGGGCCTATCTTTCTCTTCCATAAAATTCCACGCCTCTGCCATTTCAGCTCATTACAACACAGAGCCTCCCCTCTTTTCTCATCCTGTGCTAAAGCAGTGTCCCAGAGGGGCCAGAAATTTAAGACCTCCCAGGAGAGCACCAACTCCTGCACGGGACCTCAATTTTGTGTTGGAAAAACTCACCCTGCCTCCTTTGAGCCAGTAGCTACTGCGGACATAAAATTTCCCTCTTGGAAGACCGCTTTTCTTTTAGCAGTCACTTCAGCTTGAAGGATCTCAGAACTACAGGCTCTCATGGCAGTGGAGCCTTTTATTATTTTCTACCCGGACAGGGTAGCGCTCAGGACTAATCCATCCTTTATGCCTAAAGTGGTATCTAGTGTGGCTCTGAATCAGACCATTCATCTGCCAACTTTTTTCACAAATCCACAGAACAAGGGGGAGCGGATTCTGCATTTATTGGATGTACACACATAACTAAGATCCTACTTGAACATGACAAAATCTCTAAGAAAATCTGAGCAACTACTGGTGGCATTTGCTGCAGGGGCAGATGGAAAACCTATTTTAAAGCAGAATTTTTCTAAATGGATAAGCCATTGTATTTGTTTCTGCTATGTGCACCATGGTAAACTTGTCCTCAAGGGAATCGAATCCCATTCCACCAGGGCTGCATCTACTTCTGCAGAGGGGTTCCTACCAGCGACATTCTAGAAGCTGCTACCTGGAGCTCAGTTCATACGTTCACCAAACAGTACCATTTACCTCTCTTCTCTAAATCCAGAGCAGGCTTTGCCACTGCTGTCCTGCAGGGCCTTTTAGCTGCTCCTAATGCTGTATAATTCCATCCTCGCAACCATAGCTTTGGGATTCTACCCAAATGCAATGACTGCAACAGTGAAACACGAAGAACGTAGTACAGTTGTGTACACTTACCATAAATGTAGATGTTTGAGTGTATTCACTGTTGCGGTCCTGGTTACCCACATGCCAGCCCCCTACTTTTCTCTTTTTATACCTCTTCTTTCTGTTACTATGCTCAAAAGCCTTTTTGTTGTATTTGCTTTTATTTGGAAGTATATTTTTTGTGTTCTAAATATATATACATATATATATATATATATATATATATATATATATATATATATATATATATCTGAGGCAAGAAAAACTGATGAAAATGGCATTGGCTGCATGTTTTATACCCCTGACTACCTGACATCATGGAAGAAGGGACAGCAACCGACGCAGGACCCAAGACTTTGTTAATCAGGCTGACTGAGGGCAACCTGCCAGCAGATTACCCAAATGTAATGACTGCAACAGTGAATGCACTCGAACATCTACATTTATGGTAAGTGTACACAACTGCACTTTTCTTGTGCACAACTTGAACTTATGAATGAAGAAGCAAACCTGTCTGAGGCAGCAGTAGTTGCTAATTTGCCTACACTGACATTTCTGTCCCATACTACTGAACTGAGTGTCAGGTAGTGATGGTGAAATTGCTATGGTGCACTTGAGCAAATTCATCGATACGTGGGAGTGGTTGAGGCCAGAGACAAGTACATGATAATCGTCATACGCAGTATGGTTGAACACAAATTATCCATGCTAGTCTCCATCTGCACACTAGTAAAGATTTACCATATGCATGTTTGGGGCACAGCTAGACATGGACAAGGGGGGGGGGGTTTCACATGAATGATGGCAGAGTAGGCTGGACACCACATATGCCTAAAGAAAGTGCTGCAGACATTCATGTGGGTTTACATAAGAAGAAAGCAAGTAGGCTTCTTCAAACTTCTGCATCACATGGTAGAACCTCTCAGTTAAGGTTTAGGTCCTGCTGCACTGTTAGACATCAAACTCGCATGCCAGCACTTCTCATGATCTCTGTGACCATCACCCCCACTATCTCTGGGAAGTATTGTGTAACATCTTCCAAACGTAACTGACAATTTGATGTTGTTCAACTCATTCCATTAATCTGAGGGACACTGTTCCAATGCTCAGAACTGACTGTCCGCCTTCTCACAGTTCGAGATTCCAAACTTGAGCTCCTCCTACCTACCTACAATGCCCCGCTCCCCTCCATCATTACCCCAAATCTCATTTGCCACTCTTGATGTTAACAGCTGTTGAATTTCTCCTGTTGAATGAGTGTTTTGGGGTGAGTTTTTCTAATTGTTGTATCTTCATACCCTTTTCTATTTTCTCCCTTGCCTTTTTAGCTGTCGGGTTTCTATCTGTTAGGCTTTAAAGTTTTTTTTTCTTCTCCTTTCCTCTTTGGCACCTTTTTCTTCCTTGTCCTTATGGCTGATCAGAAGCCTTTGGGTTTCAAAAAGTGCACTTCCTGTGGGCAGAAGATTCCTTTATTTGATGCCCATGGGGAGTGCGTCTACTGTTTGAGGCCTCTCCATTTGGATGCCCCTTGTAAAATATGCAGGGCTTTTCAATCCCTGGCTCTGGCAGATAGGCGAAGCAAGCTCATTTTAAAGGGCTTGCTTCCTCCTTCTGCCACCTCGAGGGGGGGGGGGCTTTTTGCACATCAGGGGGTTAACCCCCTGCTAAGAAGCCCAAAGATTTCCAGGAGTCCAGGAGGCAGTCTCCCATGCGGTCCTTTTTGGAACCTCTGCAGAAGAAACAAAAGTCCTCAAAACTGACTTGTTCAGTTCCGAGCTGTCTTATCTCTATCTCCACTCTGCCCTGTTCCTCCTCTGTGGCTATGAGGCCAAGTGATGTCCCCTTGGCATCAGCTCCAGCTGTGTTGGTGCCAGGGTCTTCTCTGATGGTGCCTTCTGAAAGATCTTCGACCCGTTCCTCACAAAGATCTCCCAGACCTCCCTCGTCAGCTTCATCTAGGTCTTCCCAAAACCTGTCCTCTAGGGATGTGGGTAAGTTCATGAGGGAGTTCCTTGAGACACATATCCAGTTGGGGCTTGTGTTCACCCCATTCACTTATGGATCTGTGAGGCTGTCCCCATTCCAGCCATTGGATCCCAGTGCTGGCATGTCAGAGCCAAGAGAGATTTCTTCTTTGCCTCCAACATTCTCCCAGACTTGCTCAGCTCCGGCTGCTTCAGTTCCCAGAGTTGATGTTGATTCTGGGGGTTTGACTTCAACTCCAAATGTCTCAGAGCCATCTCTTCCCCTTGGGGCCTTGGCCTCTGACAGCTTGGCTCCGACTACCCTCTCAGAGCGGGAGGCCCGTTCCCTCTGGGAAGTATGTACCCTGGTGGTTTCCACCCTGGTGAGACACTTCCAGGTAGTTTGGAGTCCTTCCATGTTTGAAGTGGTGGAGAGGGTCCTCTCTATTCCTAGGAGACCCTCGGCACTTACTGCAATGGAACCTCCCCTGTCCCACTCTGGAACTGTGTCTGAAACATCTGAGCTACCACATAGACAGCTAGTCCTTGAAAGCCTCCACACGGTTTCCTCCATGGAACCCCAAACTTCTTCTGATTCCTCCCCGGAGTGTCCTCCCTCAGAGGTCCCTCAGAAGAGACTGTGTAAAAGGAGACACATGGATTCCATGGCAGAAACCATAACCCTTCTGCAGAAACCCTTACCACGGATACTGATTTTGAGGAGGGTGAAGGGTCCCCCTAATCTCCCCCTGAGAATGTCTGCTTTGGAGACGGCCTTGAAATCCTTTGCCAGAAGGATGGATGGTCCTCCCAAATCCCTCCCCTGGAGGAGTGAGTGTTATGGGAAGCTTTTGGGGCCATCTCATCTACAGGCTGGTTACCCACCCCCCCTCAGCTGACCCAGTGATCAAGCTGGTGGTGTCGAGGGCTTGGAAGGAACTGGATAGAGTAGAAACCATCCACAAGCGTGCTGATAAAATTTTAAGTGCCCCGACCAACACACAGCTTTGGACCAAAGGAATCCTGATAGATGCCTTGGTTGTGGCAGCAGCCACTAAGAAGGAACTCCCTCAGGAACGCTCCTTTGTCCACCCCCCGAACAGAGAATCCTGGGCTCTAGACAGATTTGGTAAGAGGGTCTAAACCTCATCTACCTTTGCTATTTGGATGTTGAACTATCTCTCTGTTTACCCAGCTACAAAGGGACTTAGTTAAGGAACTTCCTAGCTCGGTCCCAGGGTCCGCACTTTCTGAGGAGTGGGAGTCTGTTTTCTCTAGGTTGCCCACCCTGCATTCCCTGGCTAATGCATCCATGAGGCTCATCTCTCACGCTGTGGAGGATGGCTCAAGGACGTCCAGTTCAGGCATTGCCATTAGGCGTCATGCCTGGATGAGGCTGTGAGATTTTGTGGAGCCTTTCAAACGGTCCTTCATTAATGCCCCATTTGATGGCTCCACTATATTTGGGCTTATGGTATGTGATACCTTCATCCAGAGTGAGAAAGATGGTCAGACCCTGTCTGCTGTCAGGATCCGTGTTTCTACTCCACAGTGGAACTTTTCTAGGAATCAGCATGGTAGTAAGAAAATATGGTTTCAGAAGTCACAGGACCCTTTCCAGGACACTCGAGACTTTTCCCCCTGAGGCAGAGGGGTATATAGTCAGAACAGTAAATACCACCTACACGGCCAAGGGGGTCCGCAAAAATCAATAATCATGGGAACCTGCCGCAGATGCGCCTTTCCAGCAATCCTGAAGGGTTGCTCGACTACTTGCCTCTGGAAGCAGTTGGGGGACGATTTTCCTTGCACCCAGAAGCCTGGGAGGCCATCACACATGACAAATGGGTGCTAAGGATCATATCCAGAGGATACTACATTCCCTTTTCCAACATTCCCAAACAAAAATTTTGCCTCCCCAGTTTTCCACCCAAAGGGAGGACGCTGCTCAGGAAATAAGAAAGTTACTACAAAGAGTGTCATCCAAGAGGTCCCCCCCCCCCCCCCGGATCAGGTTGGATTGGGCGTTTACTCCAGATTCTTTTTAGTACCCAATAAGATATGGGATCTGCGGCCAATATTGGATCCCATATACCTGAACAAGTCAGTGAAACACACTTAAGTTCAGAATGGTCACGATTCATTCCATCTTACCTGTCTTGAAGATTGGAGTTTGGATGTGCTCTGTAGACCTCAAGGATGCATACTACCTTATCAAGATGGACAGGGACTCCAGATCCTTTCTACATTTCAGGCTGGGAACCAGTCACTATCAGTTTTGGGCGCTTCCATTTGGTCTCACCATAGCCCCCAGGGTTTTCAAATGTCTAGCAGTAGTTGCAGCTCCTCTCCAACTGCAAGGGTATCAGATATTTCCATATCTGGACGACTGGTTTCCAACTGCCCCAACCAGGCATCTTCTCCTTCAGGCCTGGGATTACTTCCTCAACCTAGTTTCCACCCTGGGCATAACTATAAATTGGCAAAAGTCTCACCTAGATCCATTTCAAACCATAGACTTTATAGGGGCACATCTAGATACAACAGTGGCTCACGTTTATTTTACACTTGACATGATACTAAGCCTGAGGTCACATGTCAACCAGATCTTAACTGCTTCGACACCCACTGCCTCTCTGATTCTTTGGGCTCCATGGCAGCAACCATAACCCTTCTCCCAATGGCACGTTTTCATATGTGCATTCTGCAGTGGACCCTAGCAGTACAGTGCTCTCTTCTCAGAAATCACTTGAATCTTCCCATAAAATTATCACGTGTGTGCAGGAATTTTCTCCTTTGGTGGATCCAATCACTGGAGGTGACTCTAGGATGATCATTTGTTCTCCCCTACCCAACCGCCATGTTGACTACAGGCACCTTCCAGTTTGGGTGGGAGTCGCATTGTCTGGGCTGGACAGTCCAAGGCACGTGGATGCCCCAAGAGACCAAATTGCATATCAGTGTCCTCGAGATGAGAGCGGTTCTTCTAGCGTTGCAAGACCTAGACAGTTTTCTTCATCGGGTGACTGTTGTGATCCAAACAGATAACTTGTAAGTGGTTTGATACCTCAGCAAACAGGAAGGAACCAGGTCTTACCCCCTTCGTCATGAAGCAGTGAGGGTTTGGCAGTGGACGATTTCTTCAATCTGCTTTCTAGTGGCAGTGCATACCCCGGAGGAGTCCAACATTCTAGACAACAGACTCCGAGTGCTGCTGATGCCTCACAAGTAGTCTCTGAACCAGTCTGTGGCAGAGGCAGTCTTCCAGAAATGGGGTAATCCTTGCTGTGACCTCTTTGCGTCCCCCCTCAGCAACAAATGCAGCAAGTATTTCGCCTTGATCCCTCCTCAGGTACAGTCATTCAGGGATACTCTGGTTTGTACTTGGCCCTCCAGTCTACTATACGCCCTTCCCCCTCTTCCCTTGATTCCCATGTTCCTACAGAAAGCTTTCAAGTTGTGAAGCAAAGTGATCCTCATTGCTCCCTTTTGGCCTTGACAAACCTGGTTCAACTTTCTTTGGCTCCATCTAATTTGCCCCTCAGAGTTGTCTCATCCATCGGGGCATCCACATATCAGCATTCAGACCCTGAAATTAGCCACATGCATGTTCATCGTGTTTCACTGTTGCAGTCCTAACCAATAGGTTATCTGGCTCCCCATAGCCCTCGATCGGCCAGAATACCAAAGGTAAGTAAAAAATTACATCGGCTGTCGTAGATTGTAAAGGACGTCAGGACGTCCGATACAAAAGGAGGCAGCCGACGTCACTTCCTCAATCTTCCTTGCCGCGGAGCCCGAAGCAGAAGCATTTCTTGCACGTGTGCCAGTCGACAGTTTACCGTTTTTCATTTCTGACTACAGAGTTGAAGTCTATTACAGCTAAGTACCATGTTGGGGATCCTCTTTTCTTGCATTAACGAATGTTAGAAAAGGTTAGTAATTGTCTTACCTGTGGAAAGCAGATTCCCCATAGATATTTTCATTCCCATTGTATTATTTGTTTAGGCCTTGACCACAACGTTCCTAATTTTGATCTTTGTGCTTCCTTTAATCCGCATGCTATTCATCGTCGGGCTAAGCTTTTAGCTAAACATTTTGGAGTTTGGCCTAAGTTTGTCGGTGTGGTATCCAGTGGTCTTCAGGCTTCGGATGTACCCGACAAACGTAAGGATAAGGACCACGACAGGCTTCAGAAGGTTAAGTCCTCTGATGATGTTAGGATGGTAGTCAGTCATGAGGTAGCCAGTGAGGCACCTTTGCAGCCCCTGCAGTCTGTGGATTTTCAACCGCAGGCCTCGGTTGAGACCATTTCAGAGTCCCCCAGGCCTCCGGCCACCATTTTTGCCTTCTGACCTTTTGCCTGTCACCTCTTCAGCTGGATCCGGAGCCGCTAAGCTGACGCCGGTGTCCGAGGCTACCATTCTTCATTCAGACAGCAAGCTCATAACGACAACCTCTTCTGCAACTTCGGTGGTTGCCAGGCCTCCCAGGTCCTTCAGGCTTGCAGGTAAGTCTTCCAGTCGCAAGCCTGTGAAAAAACAGGCTCCAGTTTCTTCTCATTCCCCTCAATCCCAAATGGTTAAAATGGCTACTTACCTTTTGACTCTTAATATGGATTTACAGCCTCCTCCTTCTAAAAGGAGTAGGGATGTTTCTCCTGAGACTGTCTTTTTCTGGTTCTGATTCTTGCATTTCTGCTGATGAAGAGGAAGTTTCTCAGGCTTTTTCTCCTTTTGAGGATTCAGATGCAGAGGAGTCCATCCCTTTGGCCTCTCCTCCAAAAGATTTCTCTTTTGGTGATACTTTGAATACTCTCAGGGAGCATTTTAAATGGGAAAGTCAAGATTATCCCCAATCTAAGAAAAGGATTAGGGAGTTTTTGGATTTACCTCGGCATAAGCCTCTGGCTATTCCCCCAGTGTTGTTGATGATGTTTTTCTGGAAAATTCCTTGACTCCAAATTCAGTTCCTCCTGCTACCAGGAAACCTGACAGGTACTATAGAGTTCCTGATTCTTATCTGTTTCTTTTTAGGAATCCATTGGCTGATCCTGAGGTTATTTCTCAAGGCACTAAAGGAGTTAAGGCCGCTGTTACCAAACATCCTGTTCCTTCTGACAGGGAATCTAGGAACCTAGATAGGTGGGGTAAAAAAGTTTATACCTCTGCCACTCTTGCTATCAGGTCTACTAATTGTCTTTTTCATATGCCGAAGGACCAGCAGCACACCTTGAAGGCTATTAAGTCTAGGATAGCAAGTGTGCCTCTTTTGGCAGAGAGTAAGGATATGCAGGATTTGCTGAATTCTGCCAGTCTTGTCGATTAACATTATTTACATTGTGGCATTGACATTCTAGAAGCTTCCTGCAGGGCTACAGCTACTGGATCCGTTATTAGAAGGCACGCTTGGCTCAGGGAACAGCCCCTTCCAGAGCCTGTCAAGGCTAAGCTTTTAGATGTACCTTTGCATAAGGACAATCTTTTTGGCAGTAAAGCAGAGAAAGTGCTCAAGAAAGTGGAGGATAACGCCAAGTCTATGCAAACTGTTAAGGATTTTCTGCAAGTTCAACCTCCACGCTTTAGCAGGAATTACCCTTCTAAGAGTTGGATGTTTTCTGATACCAGCAGACAGAGCCGTTCTAGGACTAGAGGTTACAAATCATCTAGGGAGCAGGTGGCTACCCCTCAAAGGTCTAAACGTTGGCAGGCTTCCACTTCCAAGGCTAGAAGTTCTAAGTCTGCATCTCAATCAAAGCACACTCAATTACTTTATCCAACTTCTGCCTGTTTTTGCCTGCCTGGAGTGTCCTTTAGGGGGAAGGTTGGCCCTTTTTGCAAATGTCTGGGCCACTGTCACTGACCACAAATGGGTACTCAGAACTGTATTCCTAGGGAGCTTTCCAGATGCTCCTCCAAACTAAAGGACAGAAGTAGAAACACAAATTTTGTCTCCGTTTCTTCTGGAAGCAATAGAATCAGTTCCTGCTCAGCAGGTAGGCCAAGGTTTCTATTCCAGATTTTTCCTAGTTCCAAAAAAAAGAGGGCACCTGGCGTCCCTTCCTAGATCTATCCATTCTGTACTCTTTCTTGATAATTCCAAAATTCAAAATGCTCACTCTGCATCAGTTGCTACCAATGTTAGAAAAGGATTTCTGGCTGATAACTTTGGATCTCAAAGAAGCTTATCTGCACACCCCTATCAGGGAAAGTTGCAGGCAATACCTTTGTTTCAAGGTGGGCAGGCAACATTATCAATTCTCTGCGCTGCCCTTTGGCTTATCTACTGCTCCCAGAGTTTTCACAAAGTGCCTGGCTCCAGTCATTGCTTTTTGCAGATAGAAGAAAGTTCGGATTTATCCATAATTGGACGACTGTCTGATTCAAGCAAATTCTCAGGAACCGCTATTAAAGGATCTAGAATTTGTAAAGACTCTTTTCTCTTCCCTGGGTTACACTCTGTGAGGAAAAATCAAAAATGGTACCATCCAAGGAGATAACATTCCTGGGAGCGAGTCTGAACACAGCCGCCCAGATGATATCTCACCCAGGAGAAGCAGGCAACTCTTTCAGTTTACTTCAAGGACTTGGCAAGCCTGTCCCAGCTCCCTGCAAGGAAATACCTGCAAGCTCTGGGATACATGTCTTCTTGCGTCCTCATGATTCCATATGCAAGACTGCATATGAGGAAATTGCAGTGGTACCTCAAGAACATCTGGTGTCAACACACACACAGGGCCTCGATATGATGATTCCTCTGCTTCCATGTCTACACACACAGTTTCTATGGTGGGCAGCAGCCTGTCTACAAAACAAAGGCATGCCTTTTCACCCACCTCCTGCCACTCAAGTTCTTACCACAGACGCATCGGACTATGCCTGGGGAGCACACCTGGATGGCAGATGCATACAGGGACGTTGGAATGCCCAGCAAATGCACCTGCATGTAAATCTAAAGGAGTTGATAGCAGTTCAGCAGGCCTTACTAGCTTTCAAGCATCTTCTTTCTCCAGGGACACTGCTAGTCAGAACAGACAACACCACAGTCGTGGTACATCAACAAGCAGGGTGAGACTCATTCTTACTCCCTGTGCAGGCAAAGCGTGAATCTTTGGTCCATAGCAGCATCCCTGAGCCTGCATTTCCTAGCCCAGTTTCTTCCAGGAAGGTTCAGTGTTTTGGCAGACCAGTTGAGCAGACAAACCCTGGATCCTCACAAGTGGCAGCTGAACAGGGCAGTCTTTTACAGCATCATTCAACGTTGGGGCACACCTCAGGTGGATCTTTTCTCCTACCTAGACAACCATCTTCTACCTCTTTTTTGCACCACAGCAGAACTTGGAGAGTGGATGCTCTGTCCTTCCCTTGGACTTTGCTGTCAGTTTACACCTTCCCTCCTCTTCCCAGAGTATTATTGAAGATCAGTGACGAACGACCAAGGACTATTCTCATAGCTCCGGACTGGCCCAGACAGCATTGGTATCCACTGCTTCACAGTCTCTCCCAATTTCCTCTTTGGCATCTTCCTCGGTAGCCAGATCTTTTGGTTCAGGGAGAAGGAAGCATTCTACATCCTCATCTTCAGTATCTCCATTTGGCAGCGTGGCTCATTGTATGACTCCTTCCTTTTCTTCTTTCCTTTCCCAGCAGGTGGTTGACGTGCTGAGGGAGGCCAGGAGGCCTAGCACTAGGAAATCCTACGCTGACAAATGGGAAAGGTTCTCTCATTGGATGCAGGCTAGAGGGGAATCTTCTTCTCAACCTACCCTTCCTCTGATCCTGGAATACCTGGCTGATTTGCTTCAGGGTGGTCTTTCTTTTTCCTCTATCAAGATCCATGCTTCAACCATTTCTGCTCATTGTTCTTTTGAACAACCCATTTTATTTCATCCCGTGATGAAAATGTTTCTCAGAGGTGCTTGCAACTTAAAACCTCCCAGATGGGCACCTACTCCAGCCTGGGATCTTAATTTTGTTCTATAGAAACTCACTTCCTCCTTTTGAGCTAGCTGCCACTGCAGATTTAAAGTTTCTCTCTTGGAAGACTGCCTTCCTCTTGGGTATAATTTCAGCAAGGAGGGTTTCGGAGCTGCAAGCTTTGATGGCTGTGGAGCCTTTTCTTATTTTTCATGCTGATAGGGTCTCTCTGAGAACCAAACCCCTCCTTTATGCCTAAGGTGGTTTCTAGCCTGACTCTTAATTAAGTCCATACACCTTCCTACCTTCTTTCCTAATCCTCAAAGTAGAGGTGAAAGGATCCTACACTTTCTTGATGTGCACAGACAGCTCAGGTTTTACCTGGATAGGACTAAAGACCTTCGGAAATCAGTGCAGTTATTGGTCAGTTTTGCCCCTGGAGCCCAGGACAAAGCTATTTCTAAGTGGATTGCACATTGTATTACCTTTTGTTATTCCTTTCATGGCAAGGTTTCTCCTTAAGGGGTTAGTACCCACTCAACTAGAGCAGCTTCCACTTCTGCAGCCTTTTTAAGGGGTGTCCCTACTAAAGACATTTTGGAGGCTGCAACGTGGTCTTCTGTTCACACTTTCACAAAGCATTATAATTTGCCTTTGTTTTCTAGAGCCAGGGCAGGGTTTGCCACTGCTGTTTTGCAGGGCTTGATTTCCAGTCCTTGATTCTGTTGGTTCATCCTCCCTTTTCTTTGGGCTTTGGTAATCAATCCATTGGTTAGGAGTGCAACAGTGAAACACGATGAACATAGTACAGTTGTGTACACTTACCATAAATGTAAATGTTCGAGTGTATTCACTGTTGCAGTTCTGGTATTCCCCCTCCCTCCTTCCCCCTTTTTGGTCGTCTTCTGTTCTCCTTTCCTTAGGCACAGGCTAAATTTGGTGTTATTTGCCAAAGTGGCTTTTGGTTTAAGTCTTGTTTTCTGGGGGCTTCTGACTGTTGTGGCAAGAAAGACTGAGGAAGTGACGTCGGCTGCCTTCTTTTGTATCGGACGTCCTTTAAAACCGACAACAGCCAATGTAATTTTTTACTTACCTTTGGTATTCTGGCCGATTGCGGGCTACCGGGAGCCGGATAACCCACTGGTTAGGACTGCAACAGAGAATTCACTCTAACATCTACATTTATGGTAAGTGTACACAACTGTGCTTTTCTCCACTTCCAAGGATGGCTGGAACTCCCAGGCTATCTTCTCCAGTCTTGAGACATTTTTATTTCATCACATAGAACCTCCACTCACAGGATTCACAAAAGTAAGTGGAAAAGATTTTCCCTTTGGGCAGAGGAGAATTGGATAGATCCTTTTACAGCACCAGTTTCAGTTTTCTTAGACTTTCTAGCCTCTCTTTTTAGGGAAGGTGCTAGTCACTGTACAGTCAGGGTACAGCTTGCTGTGCAATTTTTAACTTACATTTTGGGTTTGATTAAGATTATAGTTACTAGGCTATTGGCCCTGAGGCCCTTACAAGCCTAGCCAGGAATTTAGCCCATGTTCCAATAAGTCAGCACCCTATGCCACTGTCCAGCAGGGACACAGGTGGAATCCCAGGACTGTATTTTCTGTCTCCCATCCAGTTATCCAGGTTGCGCTTAAAAAGGGTTAATGAAGTACTCTGGTTTACATGGAGTGGGAGTCTATTTCACAAAAGGGGTGTCTCTGGGACACAAATCTGTCCTGCCAAAAAGTCCTATTGATGTCACAGACCAGGTTGAGGTCATGCATGCAGGTTACTCAAGTGGTGCTTGACTTACGGATATGCAACAGTCCTGTCAGGGCGGCTCTGAGATTGCTTTGTATGCCAGACAGAGGTCACCTCTGAGGAGTCTGTAGTAGACTGTGTAAAGGGACAGGGCATCCTATCTGTGTAGGGTAGATGTTTGAGGCCCTGGATTGTCTGGGTGAGGAACCTCTGTGGTCTCTCCAGCTGCTGAATGTGCTTTGTTAGGTATATGCCAAAAGGGGCATTGTTTTCAATAATGGGTCTTATAAGGGAAGAATAAAAGGATATCATGACCACCTTGTTGCTGGATGAGAAACCCTTACTAATGAGGTGGGCCATGTAGAAAGCTTTCCATACAGTGGTGGCAATATAGTGGTCAAAAATCAGTTTGCTATCAAGCTGGGTGCCCAAGTACCTCACAACTGATTGCCATGCTTAGGACCCTATTATCAATGTGATAATTTATGGGGATGTCACTCTTCCCGAAAGAGGAGATGATGCATTTTTTGGCATTCAGTTTGAGTTTGCGTTTTTGGCACCAGTTATTTGTTTGGGTGAGACCCTCTTGGAGGATGTCCACATCACTAGGGGAATTGATGACAGCACCAAGCTTGCAGTTATTTGCAGACTTGATCAGCCATAGCCCACTAGATGTGGCCTGCACCTCTGAGAAGTATATCCCAATCAGCAGAGGCCCCAAGACTGATCCCTGGGGTACACCATTTGTTACGGGTCTACCACTTGAGGTGGCTTCCCCTATTTTGACTAGGTGGGATGTTCATCGTGTTACCCTGCTGCAGTCATCACACTTGGGTTATCCTGTCGTCAGGCAGTCCCGCAGTCGGCCGGAATTCCAAAGTCTTGGTCCGGCGTCAGTTGCTGTTGCTTCTTCCCTGACGTCAGTGCGCCAGGGGTGTATATAATGCATCCGACGCCATTTTCTTCAGTCTTTCTTGCCGCGCGGTGCCCGAAGCAGAAGCAGTTCGCAAGTGCCGGTCAGCCGACTCCTGAGATTTTCGAAGTCGAATTTCAGATTCGAAGTCTTCAATAAAGCTAAGTACCCTGTTGGGGAAACTTTTCTTGCCTCAGACCGATGTCAGAAAAAGTTAACAATTGTATTTCTTGTGGGAAGCAAATACCTCGTAAGGATTTTCATTCTTACTGCATACCTTGCCTAGGCCCAGACCACAACGTCACTGGTAGTCGTTTTTGTGCTAGGTTTAATAAGCGTACTATTAAAAGACGCTTTGACTTCGCACAACACTACTTCGGTAGAAAATTTAACTACACTATGCCGTCGGAACAATCGACTACCAGCGTGCACAAAAAATGCAAGGATAAGGACAGGCAGCCTAGACCCAAGCCAGACTCCAAGGCCTCGGCTGGTCCGGTCTCCGGTTCACCGGTCTTCAGTGAGGCTCTGACGCAGCCCCTGACTACCACAGATCTGGAACCCGAGACTGCTTCGGAGCTTTTCTCGGAAAGTACTAGGCAGACGCAGCCATTTTGTTTAGCCCCTACCGACGACACTGCTGATAAAGATGTCGGTACTGCAGAAACACCTTGAGGTTTCTGAAGGCATCTTCAGACCGACGATGCTCACCATAAAAATGTATCCTAAGACTAAGACTCCTATTAAACCTAAAAAGACTGCACTTCAGTCTCCAGTTCAAGGCCCCATGCCTAAGAAACAGATGCTCAAAATGACTGAAGATTTGATCTCTTTAATCAGGGGTTCCCAACACCCACCCGACAAAAGGCCTAGACAAGAGGAAGATTATGCCTCCTCTGAACAAGTGTCCATTTCCTCAGGCTCCTCGAGGACCACGATTACTCCTTCTCCCCGTATGAAGATTCTGATGCTGAGGATTCTATTCCCTCAGCTTCTCCTCCTGAAGACTACTCCTTTGGGGAAACTTTACACACTATGAGGGAACATTTTCACTGGGAAGGTCAGGACTACTCTGACTCAAAGAAAAGGCTCAGAGAGTTTCTTTTACTCCCCCAGCACAGACAACTTGCCATCCCCCCAGTTTTAGACATAGTGGATGATGTTTACTTAGAATCCAGTTTTAACCCAGATTCTTTGCCTCCTGCTCCAGCCAAACCTGACAGATACTATAGAGTGCCTGATTCCCACAAATTCCTTTATAAAAGCCCTGTTGCTGATCCAGAGACCATCTCCCATGGTCCCAAAGGGGTAAGGCTTCTATGGCAAAAAATCCTGTACCCTCTGAAAGGGACTCCAGAGCACTAGACAGGTGGGGGAAAAAGGTTTACACCTCAGCCACTCTAGCTATGAGGGCACTAAATTGCCAATTCCACATGCTAAAATATCAGCAATTTCTAACGTCTCAGTTAAAACAAAAAATGAGCACACTCCCTCAGTAGTCTGAATTGAAAGAAATGCAGGATCTCTTGCATGCAACTGAACAGGTGGGCAAACATACTTTACAATGTGGGTTTGATTCTTTGGAGGCTTCCTGCAGAGCAGCTGTCACTGGGTCTGTTATATGTAGGCATGCTTGGTTAAAGGAACAAACTCTGCCTGATCATGTTAAAGCAAAGCTTCTAGATGCTCCCTTACAACAGGATGTTCTTTTTGGAGTTAAAGCAGAAGAAGTCTTAAAGAAAATGGAGGATAAGGCAAAATCTATGCAGACAGTCAAAGATTTTCTACAGGTACAGCCCATTCGCTTCAGCAGAAATTGGCCAACAAAAAAGTGGTCCTTTCCAGCTACTGACAGACCACAGAGGGGTAAATACAGACGTCCAAGTGGCAGAGGACAACCACAAGCCCAGTACAAACCTCAACAATGGGGCACTGCAACACAGAAGGGAGGAGAAGACAGGTCCCAGACTACCAGAAGGCAAACTCAATGACTTGCACCTCATCTGGCCAAACAACACTCTCTTGACAGCCCCCTTGGGAGGAAAACTCGCACTTTTTTCAGACAACTGGCACATTGTCACAAAGGACAAATGGGTCCTAGACATAATTTCACAAGGATACAGATTCCATTTTCACACCTTGCCAATGAAAAGAGGAATGCCAAACCTGCCACAAAATCAATGGGCAGAGGCACAAAAACAAATTACAGCTCTCAAGGACATGAGAGCCATTCAACTGGTACCTACTTGAGAGCAAGGCCAAGGATTTTACTCAAGACTCTTTCTAGTTCCCAGAAAGGACAATGCCTGGAGACCAATTCTGGACCTTTCAATTCTAAACACCTTCTTACAAGTACCCAAATTCAAGATGCTAACACTACAGCAGTTTCTTCCCATGTTGGGCAAGAAAGCAAGGCTAGTAACGTTGGACCTCAAGGAGGCATACCTGCATGTCCCTATCAGACAAAGTTGCAGAGGATACCTCCGCTTCATTGCAGGTTCAACCCATTACCAATTCTATGCACTGCCCTTTGGCTTATCTACTGCGCCCAGGGTCTTCACAAAATGCCTGGCACCAGTAATTGCATACTACAGACAAAGAGGAATTCAAATATACCCATACCTGGACGACTGCCTCATCCAAGCAGAAAGCAAGGACATCCTCTTACAACATCTGGCTTTTGTAAAACATCTTCTAAGTTGCCTGGGGTACACAGTAAACGAAAAGAAATCAAAACTAATACCCTCACAAAATATGACATTCCTGGGTGCCAGCTTGAATACAACGGCCCAGAAGGCTTACCTGACGCCAGACAAACCACTACAACTGACTCATTATTTCAAAACAATGGCAACAAAGACCCAACTACCTGCAAGAAAAATTCTGCAGGCCTTGGGCTTCATAGCATCTTGCATACTACTAATACCATTTGTAAAGCTGCATATGAGGAAATTACAGTGGTACCTAAAAAGCGTATGGTCTCAACACAGCCACAGCTTGGACACAATAATATCTCTCATTCCCTGCCTACAACAGGAGTTTCTATGGTGGTCACAGGCATGTCACCTCAACAAGGGTCAGCCTTTCACCTTGCCCCCAGCCAGGCAAACTATGACAACAGATGCATCGGACTATGCCTGGGGGGCACACATGGCAGGACAGTGCGTTCAAGGCATATGGACTGCAGATCAAAGGAATCTGCACATCAATCAAAAAGAGATGCTAGCTGTACAGAATGCTCTGACAGCCTTCAATAATCTATTACATCCAGGACAACTTACAATAAGGACGGACAACACCACAGTAATGTGGTACATAAACAAACAAGGGGGTACGCATTCCTACCCTCTATGCAGGCAAGCAATGACCTTGTGGAACACGGCTCTGGCTTACCAAGTTCCGTTACAAGCTCAATTCCTGCCAGGAAAAAAGAACACATTGGCAGACGACCTCTGCAGAAACGTCATGGATCCCCACGAGTGGAAACTGGATCCACAAGTGTTTGCAATGATAGCTCAAAAATGGGGCCTTCCAGACATAGACCTGTTTGCCAGTCCTCAAAACTGTCAACTAACAAAATTTTGTACAAGGACACTGCACCATCAAGCTTGGAAAGTGGACGCACTCTCATTCAGTTGGAAAAACCTGACAGTATATGCCTTCCTTCCATTGCCTCTCCTCACAAAGGTGCTTCTGAAAGTCAGAAAGGAGAGACCATGACTGATACTCATAGCCCCAGACTGGCCACACCAGCACTGGTACCCACTATTGAGGAATATGGCCCAGGGCCCACCTTGGATTTTACCACAAATTGCCCATTTGCTCACACAGCAAAACAATCAGATTCTTCACAGCCAGCTCAAAACCTTAAATCTGGCTGCATGGCATATCACCTAAGCATCCAGCCAGCTCCTCTTTCCCAAGCAGTTATGGATGTTATTCTGGAAGCTGGGAGGCCCAGCACCAGGAAGGCCTATTCGGATAAATGGAAAAGGTTTTGAGCCTGGAACCAAGCTAAAGGCCAAAACACACTTCAGCCTCACATGCCTCAGATTCTACAGTATTTAACTGAGATGTTGCACAAAGGACTTTCTTTTTCTTCCATTAAAATCCATGCATCCGCTATTTCAGCCCACTACAACACGGATCCACCCTTATTTTCGCATCCACTTCTAAGGCAGTTTCTCAGAGGGGCAAAAAACATTAGGCCCCCCAGGAGAGCACCCACACCAACATGGGACCTCAATTTTGTTCTGGAAAAACTTATGCTGCCTCCCTTTGAACCAGCTTTCTTTGCAGGTCTACAGTTTCTATCATAGAAGACTGCCCTGCTGCTAGCAATAACTTCAGCTAGAAGAGTCTCAGAGCTGCAGGCACTAATGGCAGTGGAACCTTTCCTCATTTTCCATCAAGACAGAGTTTCTCTATGAACTAATCCTTCCTTCATGCCTAAGGTGGTTTCCAGTGTGGCTTTAAATCAAACCATCCACTTACCCACCTTCTTCCCAAATCCACAGAACAAAGGAGAAAGACTCCTGCATTCCTTGGACATTCACAGGCAACTTCGTTACTACTTGGATAAAACTAAGGCTTTCAGGAAATCTGACCAGCTCTTTGTATCCTATGCTACAGCTTCACAAGGGAAGGCTATATCAAAACAAACCATTTCCAAATGGATAGGACATTGCATTCGTTTTTGCTATACCCATCATGGAAAACCAGTTCCTGCTGCCATTAGGCCCCACTCTACCAGGGCAACAGCTACATTTACAGCCTTCCTCAGGGGGGTTCCAACCAAGGAGATTTTGGAAGCTGCAACTTGGAGTTCAGTACACACCTTTGCCAAACACTATCACTTACCTCTTTACTCTAAGACTAGAGCTGGCTTCGCCACTGCAGTTCTGCAGGGCCTTCTAGCCTCCTCTAACCCTCTATAACTCCTCCACCCATCCTTAGCTTTGGGATTCTACCCAAGTGTGATGACTGCAGCAGGGTAACACGATGAACATAGTACAGTTTTGTACCTACCATAAATGTAGATGTTCGAGTGTACACCCTGCTGCAATCCAGGTTACCCTCCCTCCATCCCCTCTGATCTAACTGGCTAAATCTCTACAATACCTTCCTGATGTATTTGCTTATAGCTGGAGGGATTTTGTGTTTGTGCAAAAACTACTTAATTTGGTACTAATTACTGACCACCTTTTTGGGGGCACCTGACATCTGGGGCAAGAAAAACTGAATAAAATGGCGTCAATGGCGTCTGATGCATTATATATACCCCTGGCACACTGACGTCAGGGAAGAAGCGACAGCAACCGACGCTGGACCAAGAATTTGGAATTCCGGCCGACTGCAGGACTGCCTGACAACAGGATAACCCAAGTGTGATGACTGCAGCAGGGTGTACACTCGAACATCTACATTTATGGTAGGTACAAAACTGTACTTTCCGCAAGTGAGCCAGTTTGCTGCTCATCTGGTAACATACGGATTGATGCCTAGTTGAGAGAGTTTATCTATTATACCTGTGTGGGGAATAGTATCGAAGGCTTTGGCCAGGTCAAGGTAGGTGGTGTGCACAGTCTTCCCCGCGTCTATTGCCTTGGTGACTATCTCAAAGAAGTTGACCAAATTTAACAGGCATAACCTCCCCTTGACAAAACCAAACTGTGTAGCATCAAGTTTCTCGAGGTTGCCAATGTCCTTGTTAGTGAGGTCCATGGTAATCCACTCCATGGCCTTGCAGATCAGACTAGTTAGGCTGATGGGTCTATAATTTCCTGGATTGGTGGATGCTCCACCTTTGTGCAAAGGGATGACAGTAGCTGTCCTCCACTGGGCTGGGACAAAGCCGGTACTCAGGCTTTTGTTGAATAGGGTGCCTAAAGGTGCTGAAAGTTCCTGCCTGAGTTCATGTAGGATGCAGCCTAGGATGTTATCGGGTCCCATGGAGGCTTTATTTTTTGCCTTGGAGAGGGCAGTGATGACTTGCTCCCTCAAGATAAGGGGAGGGGGCAGGTAATGGGGATGTCCTATTTTACTGATGAGGGAGACAGAGGAGTGAAGTTTTCACTGAACCTGTCTGCCAGCAGGTTGGCTATATAGACAGCATTTGTGTGTGTGGTGTCCTTGAACACCAGTTCTGAGCAGATCTGGGTGCTTCCCATGAAATTGTGGATGTGTGAAGTGGACCTTATGATTGTCTTTAGTAGATGTGGCCAGTTAAGACTCTTTGCTTTGGAAGATTTCACTAGTGCTCTTATTTGCTTGTTCAGGCTAAGGAGAGGTTGCTTCCAGTTAGGCACCTGCTCCTTATTGGTCCTAGACAGCAATTTTTTTCCTTTTATTATAGAGTTTATTTATTGTAGATGTCCACCAAACAGGTTTACTCTTCCTGGAGGAGGAGGATTTTGTCCTGTCTAGTATTCCTGATTCCATACAGCTGTATACATTCTCATATAGTACTTTGGTGTAGGTTTGGACATATGTGCCAGTTCCTATGGAGGGGGAAGGGGCTGTGAAGCTGTTTATACCTTCCTTCAGGAGATTGTAATCAACTTTGGAGAATTTCTTTTTGTTTGACCCTAGCTAGGGAGGGGTTGGGGGAGATGCTGACTTCGAAAGTGACTGCTTTGTAGTCTGATCTTATCAGGGATGATGACACTGTAGGGATGCTGCAGTGGTTACTCATGTTGGCTAATACCAAGTCCAAGATATTTTCCCCTCATGTGAAGGTGTCAACCAACTAGTCCAAGGCATTTGCATTGATGAAATCAAGGAATCTCTGCCATTTGTGTTTTGGCATGAGTATTTCTTCCTGTCTATGGCTGGATAGTTAAAGTCGCCCAGGATCAGGGTAAAAGGTTGAGTCTTGATAGATTCAAAGAGGTCCAGATAGGTGGAGTGTGGACATCTTGAGTCAAAGTTGGAGACCTATAGCTAGCTATGATTTCAGTAGGGGTATTGTCAGTTGTTAACTGCACTTGGAGTGTTTCCTGTGCATCATACTGTTTGACCAGCCTAGAGGTGTGCAAGTCTTTTATATATATTGCAACGTCACCTCCTTTTGTTTTGCTGCCCACGGTTTGGGGTCTGAATGAATGATTAAGATGAATAACCTGGTATGGCTGGGGTGCTCTCCTCAGGTTTCAATCAGGTTTCTTTGACTGCACAAATGTTAGCTTCTTCCAGGGTTAAGAATGCTTGCAATGAGTGCAGTTTCATGTTTAGACTCCTAACGTTTAGCAGCATGACCTTTAATTTACGATTCAGTGTCTTTGGCCTCTTCAAAGTTATGCAGTCAAGGACCTCACGCCCTCTTGGGATCTTGCTATGATTTTGCAAGCTTTGGTCCAGCCTCCCTTTGAACCTTCAGCTACTGTAGATCTAAAATTCCTTTCCTGGAAAACTCTTTTCCCAGTAGCTATTACGTCTGCCAGGAGAGTGTCTCAGCTGCTGGCTCTTTCCGCTAAGTTTCCATACTTGGTTTGTCAGGGTTACTCTACATACAAACCCTTCTTTTTTACCCAAGGTGGCTAAAGAGACAAACATTAACCAGTCAGTTGATCTTCCAGTTTTCTTCCCTCAATATCAGAACAAAGGGAAATGCACCTTACACATGCTTGATGTGCACAGAAAACTTTGTTTTTGCATCCATAGAACTAAATCCTTCAGGAAGTGCAATCAGTTGTTTCCTTTTCAAATGCCAAAAAAGATAAGGCAGTGACCAAAGTTTCTTTAGCCAGATGGTTGAAAAGATTGTATTATGTTTATATATTCTTTTAAAGGCATTCCCTTACCAGGTCTGATAAGGGCACATTCTACAAGGTCTATGGCCATGTCTCAATATTTTTGGTCTAGAGTTTCTGTTGAGGACATTTGTGCTTTTGCTACTTGGTCAAATCTTCACCCCTTTGTCAATCATTACAAATTGGAATTGGTATCCAGGAGCAGAAGTGCTTTTGGTTCTTTTGTACTTTGGAATATCCTTCCTTAATGGCCACCCTAGATTATGGTAGCTGGGGACTCTGTCCCTTAGGTTAATGGAATGAGTTGGACAATATCAGATAAAGAAGTTATGTTCCTACCAATAACGTTCAATCTGTGTTGTCCAACTTCATTCCCGTAACCTTCCTGCCCCTCTTCCCCCTATCCAGTTTTATTCAGCAAGCCAGTAGAAGCTTTTCTAGGAATACTATTCCTTGGTTGAGTTCCTGATATTCTGTTGTTGGCAGATTATGTATGGTGCACAAACTCAATCTGAGGTATCGTGGGGGGAGCAGGGCATTGTGGATAGATAGGAGGAGCTCAAGTTTGGAATCTTGAGCTGTGAGAAGGCAGCCTGTTCATTAATGGAATGAAGTTGGACAACACAGATGGAAAGTTATGGTAAGAACATAACTTCTTTTTTGAACACCTGTAACACAGAAGTTATGTACCATGAAGACACTTTGCAAGCAGATGTACATGGCATCACATTACAACTGCTCCACAAGAAAAATTACGTATTGCTACTTGTTCCTGAAAGAAGTGAAAGAGAGGGAAAAAATGAGAGCGGCTACAAAAATGACTAATTTCATGATGGAAAGCAAAATAGCTTTCTTCTAACAAGTTAATACAACTTCAGTAAAACATTACTCAGTTAGTTACTCAAACTTTAGCCTGAAATGTTTAATGTAACACATGCACCTTTGCAGTTCATGTAAAGCCTGTGTCAGTATGACTAGCACTTTTCACTGGCCACTGTGTACAAATGATAATGGCTAATAACATCTGAGCACATCAGTTGTGTATGATATGAGGAAAAATGTCTGATGTACAGTGTAAGGTGACCATACACCACTTAATGTAGCCCACAAATAACACTCCGTGCACCAGGTATTATCTTTGTAACTTTACATTGTCGTATAGTGAATGTCATGGCCAATAGTTATGAGCTACACACCACTGCTTTACCTGCACAGCTTTGTACTGTATACGAGTCTTCCAGAGGGGTTGCCATGCTGCTTTTGGCAGGCCACTATCACTTTTGTTTCTGTTGGGACAAGTGACAAAGGGAGCTACAGTGCCATAGGTAATGACTAGCTATAGCAGTTGTGCACAACATGTATGATCATGTTGTGCAGAATGAGGCAGGCCATAAACATTCTGAGTGCAGTAGCAGGCATATACTAAAGGATCTTTTCACTCATCCAGGCAGCAGAAATGAGCTTTTAAGCAGGCCAAACACTCTGATTAATTACATCTGGGACAGAGCAGTGATAAGCTGTTCAGCAGCTCCCTGTAGGTTACAGACTGATTTCATTAGCCAAGGTTTGAGTGGATAGCCTGTGTCACATAGAAAACGAAAGTGGGATGGAACATAAAACATAAAGGGAGGATTGTTCAAGACTACACATGCCACTATATAGATAGATAAATAACTGTGGTAACATTACAATAGCTTGAACTTGCCAAATACGTGTTCATACGTAATCCTACCATGCAGGAATAAGAGGTATAGTGAATTTGTGTGAGAAATCTGAGAATTGTGGGCACTGTGCTTTTGTCTGTTTTTCCATTAGTATAGACTTCATTTGATCAGTGAGAACGGAGTTATTTATTTACAGACCAGAGTTTAAGTAGTAAAACATTCAGCAAACCGGCTCCACCCACTAAATGGCATAGTAAGGATGCTGGGAAAGGACTGCACTTTTTACTCGAGGAGGGGGAAGGTATGAGTATTAATGTGCTTTGATTAAGGTGTATGTGTGGGGGGTGAGGGTAATAGGTGTGGAGAAGCAGGGTGGTGTGTAATTTATACATTAATGTAACATATAGTTTGACCTCTCATAGGGGAAAATTTTAAAGTTTGAAATTGGTGGGCAAGTCTGGATTGTAACATTTTAAATTGACTGGTAATGGGATATAGAAAAGGATCTGTGTACTGTTACCATAGTATGGGCTCTTCTGATAAACGGGTTGAATAGAACCTAAATGGGATGTGACATGAAGCAGGGGGAAGGTCATAATGTGAGCCTTCTGCTCTGTCAATAAGGCAATTAGGCCTGGCAATGGGCAGAGTGGATTATGTGTGTTGGATTTAAGGTCAGCAAATTGTTGGAAATTTTAACTAAAGTGGGGAAAAAGTAAAAAAAATATGGAATGAAAAGATATGAAGTAATATCAAGCAAGTTCTTGCTATAACGGTATTGAGTTAAGACTATGGTTGGTTACAGTCAGGCAAACATGGGCAAGAGCTGTAACATTTATGCAACAACTTAGAGTATGTGGTAGTAAATGGGTTTAGACTTGCTAGCGGAATACCTTTAGTTAATCAGGTGATAGTGAAAACTAGGGAGATTAAATGGCAAGAAATCTATACAACGAGAAGAGAATGTAGCAAAGTATAAAACTGGTGATTAATAACTGGGATTGTAGCATGCATTCCAAACCTATAAACTAAATTAAGTTGGGATAATATCAGATGAGGAGATAATGGAGTAAGTCATAGAGGTTCTTGGTAAAAGATGATTACTTTTGCAAAACAGGGTGCATAGAATGGAACTGAAGTTTAATGGGAAAGGTTTTCAGAATTTCTTGGTAGGGAAGGGATGCACGTTGAAAACAGAAACATTGTCATAGATTCCACTAAACAAAGGATTTGGGACAGGCTTATCATAAATAATCCAAAACATATAAAGTGAAAATATAAAAGTATATGCAACAGTAAACAGGGGAGCATTGAAAAAAATGAACAATGTACTTGTATATGTACACAAGTCAAAAACTGGAGAAAACTGTTTTGTTTTGTGGCACTGAATCCAGTTTCTGGGAAGTATGTAAGCATAGTCAGGTTTGAATGAACCATCTTTAAGTGAACTCTGAGTCCTGGACACCATGCAATAGAAAGTGTTAAGAGAGAAAACAGTGTCAGTGTCTCACTGGAAAAAAATGGTCCTAGTGGATATAGTCTAAAATATAAAATGAGGTAGTGCAAGTTCCATAAATTTCACGATTGCATTGTATAAACTGCAGGCTCTTAATCAGCTCTTGCCAGATTTGGACTGCAAACCATAATTTGAACTGTAGGGCAAATTGAACTTAATTTAGTCCCTCAGGTCAGGCATATTTTTATCAACCAAAGGAGATAGAACAGGGCAGATTGGGATTACCTGATCTGAAGGGGTATTTCAGAGCAACACAGTTAAGGCTCCTATATATATATATATATATATATATATATATATATATATATATATATATATAAAAGAAACTGGGGAAGTTCAAGGAACAGGGATATACTGTGATTTTGGATGCAAAGCAACAATAATCATACAGAATGTTATATTTATAAAGTAGCAGAAGGTATTCTAATAACAAAGTCAATATGGAAATGGAGAAAGGAGATCCTGCCGATAGGGGTGACTGCAATTAGGGATACAGACAGTAGGCAAGAGGGGGCAGCAGTCTATTGGAAAAAAATGACAAAGGAACCAAGGTATTGGGACCAAGTAACTAGAGAGGGAAAGGTAATAGAATGGGAAGATGCCAAGAACTTATTTGGACTGTAGATTAGGGATTGCCTTCCTTATCAAGGATTGATATCAGAGTACAGGCAAAGAGAATGAAATGGGGGGTCGTAAATGAAAGATCAGCACTGGTAGAGTTCTTAGTAGAATCTAAAACAGAAGTGGATGTTTAGAAAGGAATAATTAGTAGAGCTTTTAAAATACTGCATGATAACTATAGGAAGAATTGAGAAGAGAGAGGTTGGCTAAGCAATTCACAAAGAAACAATGGGGGGATGTATGTATGTCTCCCAAATATGAAACAAAATCGTGAAGATTTAGGATCTTTGCTTGGAAGTGTTTACATAGAAATTTTTATATGCCAAGCAGGCTTCAAAGAATATTTCTACGGGTAGACAGCAAATGTTGGAGATGTGATGAGGAACAAAGAGGTAACAGGGAGCATATTTTCTGGGAGTTTAATGAGTTGGCTGACTCCCAGCAGACTGCTCTTTAAGAAATGCTGGGTAAGCAAATGGGAGTGACTAGGGAAATGATTTTTGAGCTATGTTACAGGGATGGAATTGCCTAGACATATCATGTCTTTGCTGAGTCTAATTATGATGACTGCTAAAAAAAGCAATAACTGGAAAATGAAAATCAAAGTCGAAACCAGCTTTACTAGAAGTAGCAACGATAGTAACAGATGAATCAATTGGAACTGGGATCTTTAGAAAAGGGTAGGAGTAAATTACACAGGGAAAAGTGGGAAATGGGAAACTACTACATGGAGAGGAGAAACAATGTTTAAAAGAAGGCAGGATCTTAATGAGCTATGTAATGGTTGACTGATAATGGCTGTATATATTAAAGTAATGTATAATGTTTGTGGCTACAGTTGTGTTGGCATGATTTGTAAGGTATAATGTTGCAACTGAGATTGTGCCGCTGTGATTATTTTCATTTATATAAATGTAAGATTGTCTGAATCACAGATGATAATTTTATTAGAGATTTCTTGTGTAAAAAAAAAAAAATCACCTCAGCCTAACACTGCAGAGTCACAAGAATGAACTCTCTTTTTTAACTGCTGGATAAGTAGTTTATTGTATTTATTTTTATCATTTTTGCTATTTCCATTTTATTTTCAAATTTATTAATCAATGTCACAGTTTTCTCATTTTCTTTGTTGGGAGCTGTACAGTTTTTCATTTTTGGTTGATGATTTTCCACTATCCAATAATTTTCTAAACAATTCTTGTACGGTTTAAATTATAATTTGTAGTTCATTCCAGGTCTGATTTCAGACAATTTTTAGTGCCGATTGAAGATTTACTGGTTATACTAGGTACTAGTGAATTATGTGGAATACTAGAATGTTTTTACCACTGCACTTTGTTTTAGCATAGTTATAGTGGGCATGATTCTTCACTGAGACATGGACATTATTTTCCATTACTTGTTTGTACAGCATAGTTTCACTTAAAGATGGCTCCTTGAAACCTGGCCATGCTTATGTATCCTCCCAGGGCTGAATTCAGTCCTGTAGAATGAGTGTAAAAGATCTTCAACTCCTTTGTGATTTGGCCACTTTGTGAAAAATATGGGATTGTTTCTTTTAAGTAACACATTTTAGTTAATAATTGTATGCATGTACAGGTAAATTAATGTATTTCATTGTTCAGTTTACTGCTCATATATTTTTGCTTTATATTTATTTGAATAATTTTGGAAAGTTTGCCATAAATCCCTTCTTTATTGGTATAAATCTATGGTACCATTTTAAAGTACAGCCTTCCCCTACCAAAAAAAAAATTAAGATCCTTTCCAATTAAACTTCAGTTCCATTCTAAGCACTTTGTCTTTTAGAACTAGTTGTCTCTTACCTGCAACCTCTTAACACTTGACTCAATTAACTATTGACTTGATTGTAGTTTAGTTTGAGTTTGGAAAGCATGTCATGATCCTGACTGTTGCTGCTTTTACGATTTATTGCTCTGTTCTCTTATGGTATGTATTTCTTAACATTTTACTCTTGCAGTTTTTACCAAGTAATGCTTTATCACTAAGAAAGTCTTAATTCCACACCACCACGCTTTGCTTTTAATAACTACACAAACATTACAGATTTCCTTCTATTCATATTCTGCTGTATTTTATAACACAAGGGAGTCTGCCTTTGGTTGACTGTCATACATCTGGCCATTTTACAAAAGATAGATGCTACCGCTAGGGTGCGAGTGACATCCTGTGTCTCACTCTACGGACGTTGGTCATAAACAGATGTCTGGTACAAAAGGGGCGTCACCATGCACCTACCTCAGAACTTTTCTGCCGCCTGTGTGACTGCCAACTCCGGTCTTCTCTCCTTTGGAAAAGTGATCCCGTGTGACTCGTTCATCTTATCTGACTTCAGATAAGTACCCCATAGGGATTTTTGATTATCTATTACTATTGCTGTTGGGTTTCATGTCCGGTAGAAAGGGCAAGTGTAGCTGGGAACGCAAATTCCACATAAGGATACGCATGAGCTCTGCCTGTTTTGCTTAGGCCAAGAACACCACCACAGTACTTGTAATATTTGTCAGGCCTTTGCTCCCAAAACCCTCAGAAGTCACCTAGCTGCCTTAAAACTTTCTTTAGAGAATCAGCATCTAAAATGTCTACCTAAAGTGATGGATCCAATGTCAGGCCCCTCGGATGAGCCAGCAGTCAAAAAGGCCAAAAAGACTATGCCTGAGCCGACTGCTGTGCCTTCTCTTCCAGCCATACCTCTCGAGGCTGGTGAAAGCACGGGGTCTGAGCCAGAATCCTTGGGCCGGCTGTTGGCAGGTACCCAGGAGGAAGCCATTAAAGAATCTGAGGGCACATCCCAAAAGGGATTGCAGGCATCCAAATCAGTCACCAAGCGGGAACCTAGGCTCATCATCTCCGAGGGTCTGCGTGGGGTCTCACAAATGGAAAGACATTAGCACTGATATTGTGCAGTGCCATCCAGCTCTCTCCCACTCTTCACCGGATCTCCGACACCTCTAAGTCTGAGTCCCATAAAAAGAAAAAAACAAAAAAACAAACACCTTGCTCCTTCGCCAATGCCTGTAGCCTGCAAACAACTTCCTGACTGGCAGGCCTTCACCCAAGGCCTTTTTAAATGCCTTCTTAGCCCTACACCAAGCCCTACTCCGGTCCTCTCTCCCTCTCCCCCTCCATCTTCTTCTCCTCTCTCTCCCTCTCTCACACCCTTCCTCTCACCCTCCCTCTCCTTCTCTCTCTCTCTCCCCCTCTCTTTCTCCTCTCTCTCTCTCTCTCTCTCTCTCTCTCCCTCTCCTTCTTTCTCCCTCTCTCTCTCTTCCTCCTTCTCTCTCTCCCTCCCTCTCCCCTTCTCTCTCCCTCCCTCTCCCCTTCTGTCTCCCTCTCTCTCTTTCTCCCCCTCTGTCATTCTCCTGTCTTCCCCTCTCTCTTCCTCTCCCCTCTCTCCTTCTCCCTCCCTTCCTCTCTATCCCCCTCTCCCTCCCCTCCTCTCTATCCCCTCTCCCTCCCCCCCTCTCTCCCCCCCCCCTCCCCTCCCCTCTCTCTCCCTCTCCTCTTCCACCTCTCCCTCTCTCCCTCTCTCCTCTCTCCCTCTCTCCCTCTCCTTCCCTCTTCCTCCCTGCCCCTCTCTCTCTCCTTCTCCTTCTCCCCCCCCCCCCCCCTCTCTCAATCTCTCTGTCCTTCTGTCTCCCTCTCTCTCTCCCTCTTCCCCTCTCTCCTTCTCCTGTCTTCACCTCTCTCTCTCCCTCCCTCCCTCTCTATCCCTCTCCCTCTCTCTCCCTCCCTCTCTCTCCCTCTCCTCCCTCTATCTCTCTCTCCCTCCCTCACTCTTTCTCTCTCTCTCCCCACCTCTATTTCTCTCTCTCTCTCCCTCCCTCTCTCCCTCTCTCCCTCCCTTCCCCCTCCTCCCTGTCTCTCCCTCCCTCTATCTTTCTGTCTCCCCTCCCCTGTCTCTCTCCCCCCTCCCTCCTCCTCTCCTCCTCTCCTCTCTCCCCTCTCTTTCTCCCTCCCCCTCCCTCCCTCCCCTCTCTCTCTCCTCTCTGCTCCCTCTCCTCCCTCTCTCCTCTCCTCCCTCTCTCCTCTCCTCTCCTCCTTCTCCTCTCTCCCTCCTCTCTCCCCTCCCTCTTCTCTCTCCCTCCTCTCTCCCTCCCCCTCCCTCTATCTCCCTCTCCCTCCTCTCTCCCTCCTCTCCCTCAACTCTCTCTCTCTCCTCTCTCTCCTCCCTCTCTCCCTCCTCCTCCTCTTCTCTCTTCCTCCCTCTCTGTCTCTCCCTCCCTCCTCCCCATCTCTCTCCCTCTTCCTATCTCTCTCCTCCCTCTCTCCCTCTCCTCCTCTCCTCCTCCCTCTCCTCCCTCCTCCCTCTCCTCTCCCTCTCTCCTCTCCTCTCCTCCTCCCTCCTCCTCTCCCCCTCCCTCGTCTCTCTCTCAATCTCTCTCTCCTTCTGTCTCCCTCTCTCCCCTCTCCACCCTATCTCTCCCTCCCTCTTCCCCTCTCTACTTCTCCCCTCTCTTACTTCTCTTCTCTTCCCCCCCTCTCTCCCCCTTTCATTCTTTCTCCCCCTCTCCTTCTTTTTCCTTTCCACTCTAATCCCTCTCTCTCCAATCCTCTCTCTCACCCCTCCTCTCCCTCTCCTCCTCTCTATCCCTCCTCTCTCTCTCCCCTCCCTCCTCTATCCCCTCCCTCTCTCTCTCCCTCCCTATCTGCCTCCTTCTCCTCCATCTCTCCTCACCCTCCCTCCCCTTCCTTCTCTCCTCCCTCTCTCTCCCTCCACCTCTCAATCTCTCTCTCCTTCTGTCTCTCCCTCTCTCCCTCTCTCCTTCCTCTATCTTTCCCTCTCTCTCTCCCTCTATCTCCCTCTCTCCCCCCCTCTATTTCTCTCTCTCCCACCCTCCTTCCTGTATCTCTCCCTCCCTTTCTCTCTCTCTTTCTCTCCTCTCTCTCTCTCCTTCTCTCCTCCCTCCTCTCCCCTCCTCCTCTCTCTCCTTCTCTCTCCCTCTCCCTCTCCTCCCTCCCTCTCCCCCTCTCTCCTCCCTCCTCCCTCTCTCTCTCCTCCTCTCTCCTGTCCCTCTCTCCCTCCCTCTCTCTCTCCTTCTCTCTCTCTCCCTCTCCCCCTCTCTCCCTCCCTCTCTCTCCTCTCTCCTCCTCCCTCTCTCTCTCTCCCTCTATCCTCTCTCCTCCTCCCTCTCTCCTTCCCTCTCCCTCTCTCTCCCCTCTCTCCCCCTCTCTCTCCCTCCCTCTCTCCTCTCTCTCCCTCCCTCCCTCTCTCTCCCTCCCTCTCCCTCCCTCTCTCTCCCACCCTCCCCTCCTCTCTCTCCCTCCCTCTCTCTCTCCCTCTCCTCTCTCTCCCTCCTCCTCCCTCCTCTCTCTCTCTCTTCCCCTCTCTCCTCTCTCTCTCCCTCTCTCCTCCCTCCTCCCTCTCTCCTCCTCTCTCCCTCTCTCCCTCTCCCTCTCTCTCTCTTTCCCTCTCTCCCTTTCTCTCTCTCTTCTCTCTCTGTCCTCCCTCTCTCTGCCTCTCCATCTCTCCCCTCTCCTCTCTCCTCTCTCCCCCCTCCCCTCTCCCCCCCCCTCTCTCCTCTCTCCTCTCTCCTCTCTCCTCCCTCCCTCTCTCCCCTCTTCCTCCTTCCCTCCCCTCTCTCTCCCTCCCTTCCTCTCCCTCCCTCCTTCCTCTCTCCCTCCCTCTGTCCTCTCTCCCCTTCCCTCTGTCCTCTCTCCCCTTCCCTCTCTATCCCCTCTCTCTCTCTCCCCCACCCTCCTCTCTCCCCCTCCCCCTCTCTCTCCCCTCCCCCCTCTCTCCTTCTCTCCCTCTCCCTCTCTCTCCCTCCCTCTCTCCCTTCTTTCTCTCCCTCCCTCTCTCTCTCCCTCCACCTCTCAATCTCTCTCTCCTTCTGTCTCCCTCTCTCCCCCTCTCTCCTTCTGCTGTCTTCCCCTCTCTCCCTCTCTCTCTATCCCCCTATCTCCCTCTCTCTCCCCCTCCCTCTATTTCTCTCTCTCCCACCCTCCTTCCTGTATCTCTCCCTCCCTTTGTCTCTCTCTTTCTCTCCTCTCTCTCTCTCCTTCTACTTCTCTCTCTCCTTCTCCTTCTCTCTCCCTCCCTCTCTTCCCCCTCCTCCCTGTCTCTCTCCTTCTGTCTCCCTCTCTCCCTCTCCCCTCTCCTCCCCTCAACGCTCCCTCTCTCCCTCCCCCTCTCTTCCCCTCTCCCTCACTCTCTTCCCCTCCTCCCTCTCTCTCTCTCCTCCCCTCCTCTCTCTCTCTCTCTCCTTCTGTCTCCCTCTCCCCTCCCCTCTCCCTCTCCCTCTTCCCTCTCTTCCTCTCTCTTCCTCCTCCTCTCTCCCCTCTCCCTCTCCTTCTTTCTCCCTCCCTCTCTAACCCCTCTCTCTTCAACCCTGTCTCACCGCTTCCCTCTTTCTCTCTTCCCTCCCTCCCTCTCCCCCTCCCTCCTCTCTCTCCTCCTCCCTCTCCCTCCCTCTCATCCTCTCTCTCCCTCCCTCACTCTCTCTCTCTCTTCCCCCTCTCCCTCTCTCCCCTTCCTCCCTCCCTCTCTCAATCTCTCTGTCCCCCTCTCTTTCCCCTCTCTCCTTCCCTCTCCTCTCACTCCCCTCTCTCTCCCTCCCTCTCTCCCCCTCCTCCCTCTCTCTCTCCCTCCCTCTCTCAATCTCTCTCTCCTTCTGTCTCCCTCTCTCCCCTCTTCACCCTCTCTCTCCTTCTCTCTCTCCCTCCCTCTTCCTCTTTCTACTTCTCCTCTCTTCCCCCTCTCGTTTCCTCTCTCCCCGTCCCTCTCCTTCTTTCTCCCTCCCTAACCCCTCTCTCTCTCCAACCCTCTCTCACCCCTTCCCTCTCTCTCTCCCCCTCCCTCCTCTCGCTCCCCTCCCCTGTCTTCCCCTCCCTCTCTCTCTCTCCTTCCTCCCTCTCTCACCCCTCCCTCTTTCTCTCCCTCCCTCCCTCTCTCTCAATCTCTCTCTCCTATCTCCCTCTCTCATTCTCCTGTCTTCCCCTCTCTCTCTCCCTCCCTCTATCCCCCTCCTTCCCTTCCCTCCTCTCTCTCCCCTCCCTTCCCTCCCTCTCTCTCCCCTCTCTCCCTCCTCTACCCCATCACCTCTCTTTCTCTCTCCCCCTCCCTCCTTCTCTCTCCCTCCCTTCCCCTCCTCCCTCTCTCCCTCCCTCTGTCTCTCTCTTTCTGTCTGACTCTCCCTCCCCTCTCCTTCTACTTCTCCCTCCCTCTCTCCTTCTATTTCTCTCTCTCTCTCCTTCTCCCTCCCTCCTCTCTGTCCCTCCTCCTGTCTCTCTCCCTCCCTCTCTTCCCCTCCTCCCTGTCTCTCTCTCCTTCTGTCTCCCGATATCCCTCCCCCTCTCCTTCTCCTCTCTTCCCCTCAACGCTCCTCTCTCTCCCTCCCTCCCCTCTCTTCCCCTCCTCCCCATCTCTTCCCCTCTCTCCTTCCCTCCTCTCTATCTCCCTCCCTCTCTTCCCCTCCTCCCTCCCTCTCTCCCTATCCTCCCTATTTCTCTCCCTCCCTCTCTCTCTCTCTCCTTCTGTCTCCCTCTCTCTCTCCCTCCCTCATCCCCTCTACTTCTCCCCGTCTCGCTTCCTCCCTCCCTCTCTCCCTCTCCCTCTCTCTCCCCCTCCCTCTCTCCCTTCCTCTCTCTCTCCCTCTCCCTCTCTCTCTCCTCCTCTCTCACCCCTCCCTCTCTCTCCTCTCTCCCCTCCTCCTCTCCTCTCTCTCACCGCTCCCTCTCTCCCTCTTTCACCTTCTCCCCCCTCTCTCTCTCCCTCCCTCTTTCCCTCTCTCCCTCACTTTCCCTCTCTCTCATCCTCTCTGTCTCCTTCTCTCTCTCTCTCTCCTCCCTCTCTACCCCCTCTCCCCTTCCTCCCTCTCTCAATCTCTCTGTCCCCCTCTCTACCCCATTTCTCTCTCAATCTCTCTCTCCCTCCCTTTCTCCCCCCTCCCTTCCTCTATCTCTAATCTCCCTCCCTCTCCCTACCAGCTTGGAATTGGGTCACACAGGACTCTTGGGTCCTCTCTATAATAAAACAGGGGTACTTCATGACATGAGAGACCAAGCCTACTCCCAAAGGCATTCCTCAACGCCCTCTAGAACAACTGGCTTATTTCCCCTCTGTTCTTCAGGAGCTCCTCTATCAGGGAACCATTTGAAAAGTCTCAGCAAATGCTAGAGGAAAGGGATTTTACTCCAGGATTTTATTTATTTACATTTGTTGACAGAGAGGGTGTTTCTGATGCTCAGGAAGGAAGGTCCATGGAGACCAATCCTGGATTTGTCCCATTTCAACACCTTCCTCCAATTCCCCTCCTTTCAGATGCTTACTCTTCCTACCCTTCTTCCCCTGATCCTACCACAAGCCTTCTTAGTATCCCTGGATAAAAAAAGACACATACTTGGACATACCATCATCCCCCTCTTCAGGAAATTTCTCTGGTTTTGAGTGGGTTCTGCACACTATCAGTTTTGTGCTTTGCCATTTGATCTCTCTACAGCCTCAAAAATGTTTACAAAATCCCTGGCACCAGTCATGGCCTTTGCCAGGACAAAGGGAATCCAACAGTTCCCCTACCTAGACGATATCCTGATCCAGGCACCATCAGTACCTATGGTAGTACAACATGTAGACCTCATTTCCCTTTTGATAAGTCTCAAAAAATCATCCCTGTTACCTTCACAGGATCATGTGTTCCTGGGGTGCAGGATCCTAACAGGAAAAATGATGGCTTGTCTTCCTCCAGAAAAAAAAAATGTCTCTCACTACTTAATTCAAGCAATTACCCCCTATAAAAGCATGTCAACAAGGGATTTTTTCAGGCTCCTAGGGTTCATGGCTTCTACCATCCCCATGGTTCCCCTTGCAAAACTTCATATGAGAAAGTTCCAATGGTACTTGAGAACAGTCTGGAAACAACACCTGCACTCCCTGGAGTTCATGGTGCCAATGCTTCCATGCCTTTCCAGAAAATTGAACTGGTGGATAGCCCAGATAAAGGCCAACCCAGGCTTCCCCCTTCAGCCACTGCCCCCAAGCAGGACCTCTTCACAGATGCCTCAGACATAGGTTGGGGGGCAACCTTAAGAGAATGGAGTGTGAGAAACACATGGACCCTCACTCATCAGAAAGAACACATCAATATCAAGGAAGTGAGAGCCCTGATATTAGCCATACAAATTTTCAAGGATCATCTCTTACCAGGCATGCTGAGATGGTACACAGCCCATACCACGGTGCTGTGGTAACATCAGCAAATAAAGGGGACAAGGTCTTACCCTCCTGTGCAGGTTGGCCCTTCAGGCATGGGAAATTGCCCTAGACAGGCAAGTCAACATCTAAGCTGTATACTTTCCCTCAGCAGACATTGGGATGGCAGTTACTTTAAGCAGGACCATTACTCTATGTCATGAATCGATACTGAACAGGAATGTGTTTCTGGACCTGGTCCATCGATGGGGTATTCTGGATGTGGATCTGTTTGCCTCCCCCATGAACAGACAGCTTCCAACCTTCTGCTCCAGGGTACCACACCCTGAAGCATAGACGGTGGATGCTCTCTCATTCCCTTGAAGGTTTTGTATGCATATGCATCCCCCCTTCCCTGTCATACAGAAGTTCTGCTGAAAATTCAGAAAGGACAACCTCAAATCTTGTTGGTGACTCCCTATTGGCAAAGGCAGCACTGGTTCCCCCTATTACTTCTTCTTCTAGTCAAGGACAATCACCATAAGTTACTCCAATGGATGGACCTGCTCACACAGGAAAAGGGAACACTCATACACACACAGCTGTCCACTCTGAACCTTACAGTGTGGGTGGTAGGGCATCACTTCCCTTCAGACAGCTTTACAAAGAGGACATGCTTCAGGTTTTGCAGGAGGTCAGAAAACCAAATTACAGAAAATCATACCTTTCAAAGTGGAATAGATTTTCTGCCTAGTGTCAGAAACATAACTTACAAACACTGGTTATAGAACCTCCATCAGTTCACACAGGTAGGACAGGACGATTTGAGTTCTGGACTATCTTATTCCTCCATCAAGACCTATTTGTCTGTCATCTCAGCATGCCTGCCTTTCACCCCTCCCTTGGTTTCTAGGCTGGAAGTTAAACTTTTTCTAAAAGGGGTTCTGCACCTCAGATCCCCAAGGAAGCCCATCCTGCCTCCTTGGGATCTTAATTTTGTACTGGAGAAATTGACACAAACACTCTTCAAGCCAGCCAAAGACTGTTCTCGCCAACATACATTTTACTTGGAAAACTTTACTCTTGGTGGCCATTACTTCAGCCAGAAGGGTTTTAGAATTGCAAGCCCTTATGGCTTCCCATCCATTTACCGTCTTCCACAAAGACATGGTGTGTTTGCATACCAACCCAACCTGTATGCCCAAAGTGGTCAATAAGCTGTCCCTGAATCAGGCCATCAACCTACCCACATTCTTTCCTATACCCCAAACAAATCCTGGCTGAAAGGATTCTACATTCCCTTGATGTTCACAGGCAACTTAAATACGATCTGGCCAAGACCAAACCCTTGTAAATTGGACAGGCTCTTTGTGTCTTACCATCCAAGAGCCCTGGGACACCCTGTTTCCAAGCAAACCATATCCTCTTGGGTATCTAAAACGATCACCTTCTGCTGTACAGCCCATGGCAGAAGGCTTCCCTCCCCAGTAAAGGCACACTCTATTAGGGCTGTATCTTCTGTGGAGCCTTTTTCAAGGGTCTGAATACAGCTGCCATTTTAGAAGCGGCTTACATGGTCCTCTGTCCATACCTTTACCAAACACTACAAGTTAGACATTGTTTCTAGGACCAGAGCAGGGTTTGCCAGAGCCATCCTTCATGGGTTTGTGGAAAATGCTTCTGTCCCTCCACCTAAATCTTAATGCAGGAGCTTTTGCACTCTCCCTTGTGTTATGAATGCAGCCGCATATGAATAGAAGAACGTAATGTTGTGTAAAATCTCGCCATAACTTTAGCTGTCTTTCTCTTCTATATGCTGCTGTATAGTTTCCCACCCTGCATTCCCCTTGCACTTGCCTGACTCCTGAGCACCCACTATGTAGTCGCTGATTCCGGCGGCATTCAGTTCTGAGGTAGGTACGTGCTGATGTCCCTTTTGTACCCGTCTGTTTATGGCCAATGTCCACAGAGAGAGATGCGGGATGTCTCACACACACTAGTGGTAGCATCTATCTTTTGTAAATGGCTGGACATACAAGAGTCGACCAGAGGCAGCTTCCCTTGTGTTCTGAATACAGCAGCATATAGAAGAGAAGGACATCTAAAGTTATGGTAAGATTTTGCACAACAATACTTTGACTGCAAACACCTCCCTTCATCTTAACACCAGTCTGTGATAGTGTGAACTTGATTCATATTATTTCATACTTTTTTGTTCCATATTTTCATTTTTTTTCGCTTTAATGTTTTCATGAATTTCCTGGCTTTAAGTTCAGTCTCCACACACCAAACCCTACTTTCCTCAATGCTAGACTTGCAAACTGCCATCTTAGTGGAGCAACATTAGGTTCACACTTTAACCTTGCCCTGCTTCAAGTTATCTTCCTCTTAGGCTCTGTTCATCCTTTTTCCCAGCTGTTTGATCTGAGGAAGCACAACCTAGGGTGAAAGTATGCAAATCCCTTTCCCACCCCTTACCAGTCATTTTAAAAGTTTGAAATTGACAGACTAATTTGAATTAAAAAAGCTTTAGCTTACCCGCATGTTATGTCAAAGCCCTTACATTTTATCAATACCACACTTGCATTAAATGTCTCCTTCTACACACACACACACACACACACACACACACACACACACACACACACACACACACAATCATCCTACTCCCCACCTATGTCATTCATTTTCTTATACATACCTCTTAGTCATTCCACAATCATAAACATACCTGTCCTATTAGTTTGTTGACAACTGTAGCCCTTCCCACATGGCACAATTATGCCACTTTCCCTTCACAAATATTCAAAGTTGGTTTGCTGAATGGTTTACTGTTTGATGTCCTAGGTTCATAGGTGTGTACTAGGCTAATGGCCTGGAGCCTTTACAAGCTAGTCCATAGAAGTGCCATGGCATCATGTCGCCCAATGTTAGTTCCCAGTGTCTCTATCAAATAGAGCCACTGGAGTGATTCCCGGAGTGAACCTTCTATTACCCATCCACTCATCAAGATTTCTCTTGAAGAGGGACAGTGAGGTGCTCTGCTTGAAGTGTATGGGAAGTCTATTCCAGAGCATGGGCAGTCTCTGGGTGAGGAACCTGTCCCTCCAGCATGTTCTGTTGATTGTGGTAATGAGGTTGAGGTCTGTGGAGTTTGTGGTGTGGAGGGATTGGGATTTCTTTAGATATAGCATTTCTAACGGAGCTGGGTCAGACATGGCTTTGTACGTCAAGCAGAGATTGCCTCTAAGTAGGTGATATGAGACAGAATAGCTGGAGTCTTTTGAGTTTGTCTGAGTAGGGCATGTGCTTAATGCCTAGGATCCTCTTCATGAGGTACTTCTGTGGTCTCTCCAGCTGGTGCAGGTGTCTAGTGAGGTACATGAGAAATGGGGCATTATACTCGATGATTGGTCTTATGAGGGAAGAGTAGCGAGAGACAATGACCTCTTTCTTCCTGGATGCAAAATCCTTGGTAATGAGAAGTGCCACATAGGACTTTCTGATCACAGTGGCAATATGGTGGTCGAAGGACAGTTTGCTGTCAGCCTGCATCCCCAGATCTCTTATAACGCCTTCAGTGTTCAGTGGGCTCCCATTGATGTGGTAATTAGTGGGAACTGAGTTTTTACCTAAGGGGATGATGACATATTTTTTGGTGTTAAGCTTAAGGCCATGGTTTCAACACCAGTCATTTGTCTCAGTGAGGCCTTTCTGTAGGATGTCTGCATCACTTGCGGAGTTAATAATGGCTCCCACCTTGCAGTCGTCTGTGAACTTGATCAGCCAGAGTCCCTTTGTGCTGACCTGGACATCTGAGAAGTAGATGCTGAACAGGATAGGACCCAGGACCGATCCCTGTGGGAGTCCACTCGTGACTGGTCAGTAGTCTGACTTGGAGTTCACTACTTTCACACTGTGTGTTTTATCTGTGATCCAATTTTCAACCCACCTCGTGATATAGGGATTGATGCCTAGTTTGGTGAGTTTATCAATAATTCCCAAGTGAGGAATGGTATCAAAGGCCTTGGCCAGATCAAGGTAGGCTGTATGGCACTGCCTTACCTTTATCCACAGCCCTGGGGACTTGACTCAGAGAAGTCAACCAGGTTGAGCAAGCATGATCTCCCTTTCACAAAGCCAAACTGCGTGGGGTCCAGAGTTTGGAGATTTCCTATATCTTTGTTAATCAGGTCCATGATGATGCGCTTCATAGCTTTACATATCAGACCCATCAGGCTAATGGGGCAATAATTCCCAGGGTCTGTAGTCGCTCCCCCTTTATGGAGAGGGATGGACTGTAGCAGTGCGCCATTCAGTAGTGACAAAGCCTGAGGTGAGGCTGTGACTGAGTAGGGCACACAGATGTGGTGCCAGCTCGCTTTGTAGTTCATGTAGAATCACAGCCATGTCTGTAAACCTATAACAGTTTTCACTGTTCTGATGAATTGTACTTTTTTTCTGGGAGAAGACCATGACCTCTGATTTAGATTTCCCACTTGGATATTTCACATTCAGTAGTGAAGTGCGCCAATGCACACTTGTAATCAGGCACTGAAAGCTAAGAGGACTTATTGTCAGAACAACAAAGATGCAACCCATTCTTTCTCAGAATAGATACTGTCCTAACCCATAATAAACTACAGCATGGTGTCTAAGACTTTCCACACTCACTACTTTCACAGTTACAGCTAGCTACTAAGCTGTTCTGTGATCGTACTTCTGTTAAACCAGTCATCACTTGCTATTAAATTAGTCAACCACATAGAGGGGATTCTATACTCTTTTTATAAAAACAGTTTATGATGAATTCTTCATTTTTTGACTTAATGTAAATTGTGACCAAACGTCTAACATTCTAACCTGCTTAACACTATCCATTCCTTTTGAATTGAAAATATTGAACTTGAGAAGTGGAAAAAGAAGAATACACCTTTCTGGTTGAGATCTTTGGGTTATAAGCTGTCCTTACTTACATTTCATTGGTGGAAATTTTCCATATTTACCAAAGCATCATTTTTGCAACGTTGAATTAGACCCTTGATATCCATAACACTTAGAGTAATGAATTACTTGACATTGACATCTCCATAAAATGTGCAAGACTTTTACACATCAGCACATGACAATGTTTTCCCCTCTCGTATTTTAGTGCGATGGGTGGGTAAGGAGAAATTGTCTGTCTACTTTGTTGAAATTAAATTTGGCCAGGGCACTGGGGAATCTCTCTCTCTCTCTCTCTCTCTCACACACACCTTTTTTTTTTTTTGACAGTAAGCGTTGTGTGATCTTTTACATCCACCTGAGCTACCACCAGTTCAAGCAGATGGGACCGTAGATTAACATCTCATCTGAAGGACTGTACACTCAGGAGTACAGCACCTCTACTGCTTTACTGTAGTGTTAGCATTTTGAAAAAATTGATCACCTGGAGTGGGAATAAAACCCACAGCTTTCTGCTTATCCAGCATCAAAGACTAGTGTACAGCCTGCTGAGCCACTGACAGTATATATGCACTAAGTAATATCTTGAGACTAAAGTATGTTTTTGGTTGCACCAAATTATCCCAGTGGCCAGCCCTTGTGTTCTGGGGAAAAGACACTTGATATTCTGCAGAGTGCCTTGGATAATGCTTGCCCATCAGTACTTTCCCAGCTGAAGGATGAGGACTAGTTGGCAAGATGAGTAATTCAAATCTAGAAATCAGGGGATTTAAGTAGTCTGCTAGATAAGTAATTCAAATCTAGAAATCTGGGGATTCAGGTCACCTTAAGATGTGTAAAATATTTCAGGATGCTCATTACTGATGAACAGCAAATATTCCAGTGAAAAAAGCAATTTATTGAATGTGTTAGAAATTTGGGATGTTGTGCTAGGGTCAGTATAGTCTCAGCTTGTATCAGTATAATAGAAAAATTTTGCCTGGCATAGGAGCAATTACTACTTTCCCCAGTGAAAGTAATAGTGAAGGTATACTGAAATAATAATAGGATAGAGTGTATGGTAAACTGTGGCACACGGTTTGGTACATAGCTTGATAACATGACCAAAATTAGCTGAATATTGAGAGATGGTTCAAAGAAATCTTTTAATCTTGATGGAAAATGCCCAGTGGGGAATTGCAATATTTTCACTGCCATTATAAACACCAAAATCTGTCATACATAACCAGATTTAAGGATGGTGCTGTTGCGTTTTATCTGTGTTTAAAATGGTTACATGTATCTAGTATATATTCTCTTTCATTGGTTGCTACCCAAAGTTAAAGACCATAGGTGAGGATGGGGACATAAGCTAACTAGTAGATTGGAAGTTTTGTTCTGTGGCTCATGAAAAAGATTTTAAGATACTCAAATATGTTGTTATACTGCTTATAGTGATGGCAGTGTTATAGACATCACTACTGGATTTCCTGCATGCAGATAGCCCAGTGGCTGGCCCACCTTCCAAAGCTGTGCCTTCCTGAGGACATTTGCTGACTCCATCCTACTGCCAATTAAGGACACTGGTGGAAAAAATGCCATAGTCAAATCTTTTTTTCTCTGGTGTCAGGAGAGAAGACACTGGCACCAGAGCCTAAGTACCCCAGGATGGGGCAACACCCTGTGCCACATGTCCATACAGGAGGTCCTCAATCTCCCTCTCTAGGAACCATGGCAAGGCCAAAGAGGGAGGGGGAAGAGGCCTGGTAGAGAGATGAGAGAGAAGGAAGGTGAGTGGTAACAAGTAGGTATCTACCTGAATCATAGGTCAAAGGAAGTAGTAGAAAGGAAGGTGGGAGGTTACATGGAGTGGAACTGATAATGTTCTTAAACATCTAGGTTTACAGTTTGCTCCTAATGTATGTTCTGTGTTTGTCAGTATTGTATCTTGACTGGTGAGATTCCCAAAGCAAGTATGTGGCTGGTTATTGTCAGCAAGGGAAAAAAATTCAGGAGACCGGACCCTGCAAGATGGTAGAGGCAAATCCTGCTGTCCCTGTAAAACCCACCCCTAGATTGATTGATTGTAATGTCTTAAGAATGTATGTACTGAAGTCCAAATGGCTGCTGCTGCTAATATAGCCTGGTTGCTGACACCCCCTACCCCTGGAATGGGATGTCAGTGGCTGTAGTGGAATGGGCTTTTGTGTGTCCTAAAATGTGTTTGACTTATGCAGAGTAGGGTAACAAATGGAATTTTGATGCTGTTTTGAGAGTGCCTTCTTCCTGACTTGTTTTCCCTCCTTGCCCTAACCAGAGACAGAAAAAGATGTTCAGTTCTTCTAAATTGATTTGTCCTAAATAGGCAAATTCTAAGCTCTCTGTGAACATCCAAGGAATGTAAGGTTTTCTCCTGTTTATTTTGAGGTTGGAAAAAAACACAGGTCAATGAAAAGCTGGATTTAGAAAAAACTTTCACAACCTTTAGAATAAAAGAGGGATTGGTGCAAAGGGATACCTTGCCCTGATTGAAAATTTAAAAAAGATTACCTGTACGTCAAAGGTTGTAGTTTTGAAATTTTTATGGCAAGCATTGCAGTTATCATGAATAGTGTCTTCTAAGATAAAAAGTGTGGGACGGTGTGAAGTAACTGGCTTTAGGGGGGCTAGGGTCAGTTTGTGTAGGACATAGTTGAAAATATTACAGTGAAGAAATCTTCTTTCTTGGAGGTCCAAGATGCAAATCCCCTTTTAGAATCTGTTTAACTGAAAGCTTAATGGACAAAGGTCAGTCCGTAGCCAGGCAGGCTGAGCTAGCAGATGTATGAACCTTGACATAAACATGGGAAAGGGCACTCTTTAAAATTCAAGACAAATGCTACTTGCACAACATTTGGGTCTTGGTCTTTGTAGAGGTATTGAGGGAGAATCTTTTCCACTTTGCTTAGTATGATTTTCTTTTGTTTGGTTTCTTGGCCTCACTCGTAATGTTTAGCACATCACCTGAATTTATGTGATTAGGTGGGATTCAGTTGAAATCACTGAAGGAGTCGGCCTTAGTGTACCCAGGATGAGGTGCAAAAGGGGACCTTTGTTTTGAATAAGTAGGTCCATACACTGATTCAGAATTTTCCGTCTCTCCCTTGTTAAGCTGTACAGCAGGGAGAACCAGTACTTTGTGGTCCAAAAAGGCATGTCACAATAGCTTTTAGCCTCTCTTTGATTTTAGTAATACCTTGGGGATCATGGTTATAGGAGGAAAAGTATAGGGAAATAGAACTGTCCATCTGAGAAAATCCTGCTATCTTCCAGGCCCCTGGAGTTGGTGTTCTGCAGCAGAACTACCTTAATTGCCTGTTTTGTATTGATGTAAAAAGGTCCATTTCTAGCATACCTCAAATTCGTGTCAGATTCAGCAAGACACCACTGTTTTAATCTCCATTCATGTGGGTTTGGCTGTGATCTGCTCAGTCCATCTGCCACAGTGTTTTCTTGGGAAGTGATTTAGGCTGCTGTGGGAATCATGTGCCTCTTGGGTGATCTCCTCCCATGCTTGTAGTGCCAGTCTGCACAGTATGTATGAGTGTTTTTCTTCCTGTTTATTGACATGCCACATTTCTGTGGTATTGTCTGTGAGTATGCAAAGGGCATTTTCTCTCTCATCTAACTGAAAGCTTTCAGTGCCAGGATTACAGCCATCATTTCACCCATATTTGTGTTTTCTGATCATGTCCTGGTCTCAATGAGCTTCCTAGGGTAGATTGAAGGAGACTGTAGTTAAGGTCTTGGTAGGCTGAGGTATTCTGAAGGGTATTCCCAGGTTGAGTTAAGTTTGTTCTACCCACCATGAACTCTCTCTTTATGCAAAGGAAGAGATGACTTATAGTTTCTAGAAACTATGAATGTTGTCACCCTCTGTGTCTGGGGTACTAATGCAAAGTTCTCTTGCACATCCAGGCTAGCGGTGCAGTCAGGATGCAGGAAGCTATAATGCCCAGCACTCTCAAAACTCCTTAGCTGATAATCGCCACTTTTAGGTGGTCTAATTATATGCAGGCATGTCTGTCTATACTGTCCAGTAAGATATGCATACAGTTGATGATAGGGTAGCTTGCTCAGTGGTTGGGCCGGAGGTTGTGGAAAACACTGACTCTGAAGATAAGGGCTGTAGAATATGTCCTTCAATGTCACTGTTGCAGTATTTTTCAATGAAGGGATGTCCTGCCAGTGATAGCCCAATATCCGGCCAGTGTACCAAAGCCATTAGATTTTATAGGCACTGTACATCCCATGTATGCTCCCCATGTAGGGCAAAAAGGTTACGTACAAGCAGAAATACTCTGCCACTAGTTCAGATGTCAAACATCGGTCTGAACACGTCTACTGTGCTGGTTACCAAGCTGTCTTGTGATATGTACCCTGCTGGGGTTTCTTCTCTATTTTTTTTCTCAGTATTGTTGTTACTTATGTTCATGTCATCCAAGAAGGGAAAAAGTCAGTGTGGGAGGCAGATTCCCCATAAACACCATCACAACCAGTGTCTTTTTTTTTTTTTTTTTTTTGCCTATATGCTTCCCACGGTCATACACGGTGCTCTGTCCGACAAGCATTTGTCCCTAAGACCCTCCATAGTCACATATCTTTCCCTCTCCGTATGCCTTGAGAACCAACATCTTAAAGTTGTTGGCTCAGGGTGCTGTGGTGGAATCCTTCCATCCTGAGGGACAAGTCTTCCAAGAAGAAGGCCAGAAGGTCTAGGCTTGATTTGTTTGCTGTCCAGCCTCTGCCAAACATCTCTTTAGATGTTATTGAAAGCCCTGAATTCCTGTGCCATGACAGCATTAGTGGCCAACATGAATACGAGTTCTTGCATGTCCTCTGAGGCTTTTCAGACCTTTGCTCTGGACATTAAGGGGTATTCTTCAAATCTTAGACCAGGTAGAGATTCCAAATACGATCATTGAATCCCACGAAGAAATTGAGATGCCGAGGGTTGTTAAGGTGAATATCCCGTTAAGAAAAAGCAAAAGACCAAGCAATTTTCCCCTCTTGCTAATTTATTTTACATTTGTTTACCAGGGAAGTCCAGCCGGGCATGGATCTCATTTTCATCGGAGGCCCAGGAAGAAAAGCTCCATAATGTGAATGGCAAGATGTCCTTCTATTCCCATGTTGCAGTATTCATAACATGAGGGAGATTCCACCTAGGCGACAAGAATATTTGGCCAGTATACCAAATACTTAAGCTACTGCAGAATATGTGTGATGTTGCACATAGTACAGCCGAGCATCGGCCATAAAAGTGATATTGGCACCTACCATCCTCAGAGCTTCTCTCTGCTGCCAGTCTTTACGACCGCTTCCAGACATCTGTCTGATTGCTGAAAGTTATAAAGTGCCCCATTGGGGAAAATCTTTTACACTTTTGCTACTGCATGTTTCTTAGAGGTTAATGTCATCCAAGAAGGGCAAGTGCTATTGTGGAAGACAGATTCCACACAAAGACAACCACGACTAGTGTCTGTTTTGTCTGAGGTCTGATCACGACTACAAGGCCTGTTCCATCTGCCAGGTGTTCATCACTAAAACAATCCACAGTCATCTCTCTGCCCTTAACATTTACTTAGAAAACCAGAGACTTAAGAGGTTAGCATTAGGTGTGGAAGGTACTGCTGGTCCATCAGCCCGAATCTTTGGCTGCACATTTGGTCCTCAACGTCCTTCTTGAGGCCACTGAAGGCCTGCAGGCTCTTACGGTATTGGGTCCTCCTCCTCTCCTGCAGGTACTTCTCTAGAAGCTGCTAGTGAGGGTTCCCACAGCATGTCCGCAGAGTTCTTGCAGACGTCCAGTTTGGAAGGTATGGAGGAACTACAGCTTGCTCCTTACAATGTTCCGCACAGTACCTTTTCTGCCCCTTCCATTGAGGTGTGCTGACGTCCAATCCAGAGTCCAGGTGTATGTCAGCCCTTCCTTCCCAGCCTAGGGTAGGACTTTCTTTTAAGAGAAAACAGAAATAAAAACATATTTCCACCAGCCAGGAGCCTTCCCCTGACTGGCAAGCCTACTCTCAAGGGACTTGGAAAGACTTTCTGGCACTTAAGTCTTCTTGCTTGCCACTTCCTACACCTGCAAGCCCTACCTTTCCTCCATCTGCTGAGTTTCAGGCATCTGAGGAAGATGAGTCCTCCTCAGATGAATCACTGGTGCATTCCAGTCAAAAAGACTCTCCCTTGGAATATGCCTCCCTGGATGTGGATCCCAACAGTGGCGATTCTCCAGTAGAGGATATTCCTTTGGAGAAACTATCTCCAAAATGAGAGAGTTTTTCAAAAGGCAAAGCTCTCAAGTCTGAGGTACAGAAGAGGTATTATGACCTCTTACAAATGGATTCTCCTGTTGCTTCAGCCATCCTGCCGGTCTTGCAGCCTTTCAAGGTGCTTTCCTTGGTACATCTTAACACCCTGTGTGACTAGCCACCACTGGACCAGTAATCAAGGAGCCTCAATAGTCACCACTGGCACCAGTGGGGGACGTACACTGAGAGTATAGCAAGGTACACACACAGTATTTCCAGATGCAACTCTGCATCAAGTGCAGTTTCCCTTAAGAGTACACAGAGACCACAGTCAGTCCAGGGCTGGTTTCTTCCCTCTTCCTCCAGATCCCCAATAAGACTCCCCACTGGCACAGCTATAGAGCTGAGGTCTCAGCTGAGTGGCCAAGCCAAAGCTTCCAGCACCCTGTCTATCCTACTTGTGCTCCGTGTCCCTGCACAAGTAGCTGACGAACACTCTTTGAGGTTTGATTTACACACACACACATGGGAAAGGCTGGCACAGGTTTACTAGCTATGCCCCGTTTTGCCCAGGCTATAAGGTAGTTATCACTGCCACCAACCAACTTCTTATCAGCTACTTTAGGGTCATTAACAAAGGGTGTCCAGTCTTAACTGTGTAATGTTACTTTTAATAAAAATGGTAGTTTGACCAAGAGCAAGGCTATTAGGAGTGGCCTACTCAGTGTCACCAAATAAATATACAAGTACTCTCAGAACTTAAATATCTCTACACAGATCAGCCACAATGAAAGGTTTAAATATATTTAAAAAATAAATAAAAGAACACTACAATGCAATACTACATATATATTCACAGTGATGTCAGAGTCCAGAATCACATGAAATATTTAAAACAACATAGGGCAGTCTCAAATAAATAAAGAAAAATACCTAAACTAAGCTTTGCTACATTCCTGACTACATCTAAGAGAATTACCATACCCTAGTCAACATAAGAACAAGGCAGATGTGGTGAATGAATCTTCTTTAGTTGTTGTCATGTCAAAGATAGAATGCAGAATACTGTCTCTCTGAGACTTCTTAAGTTAATATCTCAAATGTTACTGCTGGGTTAGCTTGCAGAATGACATACAATTATTTACAAACTTCCTGATAGCTGTGCTGGCATTATCTCCCTTTGTCACACTTCTGTATAAATCATGTTGATATTCACAAATGACATATAATTTACAAAATTCCAGCTAGCTGCGCTTGGCAATACCTTCTTTGTCACATCCTGATTCTCAACCTTCTGTACCCAAGAGGCCAGACAAGTTCTGTAAGGTCCCTGAGAACAGCAGCTACTTGTATAAATGCCTTCTTGCAGACCCAGCTGTGATCTGTCTATCTGTCTGCAGATAAAACTTCTAAATTACTGCCCTCCACCGATGATCTTCCTTCTGATAAAGACAGCAAGATGATGGAGAGAACTGGGGGGGGGGGGAGGTATACACCTCTTCCACTCTGATCTTTAGGGCCATTAACTGTCAGACACACATCCATCATACCTCTCAACTGTATGGATTTTCACAGAATGTCCAGATTTTTGTTTCATATTTTTGGTCTGTTTCTCATAAAAATTGTATTTTCTTTGACAAATGATTGGGATGATCTAAGTATTAAAGTCACTAAATAATGACATGCATTTGAGTTTCAGACTTCATATCCTTCAAAAAAGGGGTCTATATTACGACACCGAAGACACTGAGCATCAAACAGCTTAAAGGCCAAAAATGCCAGACCTCGAAGTCACTATTGTGGGGGGCACCGATACCCCCAGCTACTTATATATATCAACTCTGAGATTGCATTACAGTGAGGAAAGGGCAAATATTCCAATCTTCACTGTAATGCGATCTCATGAAAAGCACATCGTTGAATGGCATTTCTGACATTAAGGCCGTTCGATCAATGTTCAGCCTCTTCAATTTCATAATAGGAACCCCTCAGAAAATACATTCAAACACAAATCCTGCTATTATAGCAACAATTTAACTTTATATGAGCAATATTTAAAATGTGTCCCTATTTGTGGGCCTTTGTCCCCCATTATATCAGCCTTTGTCCAGATTTCTAGCACTAAGAGGTTGAAAAAGTATGGTTTAAGTTTATCTGTCTTCTTTCACAAGCATCAAAATTTCTAACAGATCTCCCAGACTCTGCAGCAAAAACTCAGCTCTCTTCCCAGGTCACTTGACATTCCATTAAATGCAGCTATGATGCTGAAAAGGTGTCTGCAAGTTCAGCTGCATCTGGTTCTGTCCTCAGGAGATTTTCCTGGCTGATTTTACACCCTTTGCCTGGGGACTTAAAGCAAAGATCACGGATGCACTTTTGGACGATGCTGCCTTGTTTGTTTCTAATTATGCAGCCCTTTTCAATACCCTTCAAGAGAACAGGAAAGAACTTCAAGATCTTAAACATGTCTTTGTCTCTTCTGTTCCTAAATGTCATAGGAACTACCCCTTAAGAGCAAATTTTGCAAGAAGGAAAACTCACTCCTCAACAACACAAAAAGAGCACCTGCAGGCAGATGCCTCCCAGGTCTCAGTCTTCCTCTGCTCAGAAGACCCCCTTTCCAGACAGGCCAGGTAGTTTGTGATTACCTGACAACACACTCAGAAATTCCCCTTTCCTAGTGCCTTTCTTATTTACTGTCAAATTGGACAAGCATTACCGCAAACAGTTGGGTTCTGCCCATTGTACAAAGGGGTTACTACATGACTTGGATAACTATTCCACCTTTCATGGAAATGCCACAACCACCGAAGGATCAGATCCACTTTTTCTCTCAAATCATTCTAGGCTTGAAAGCACAAGGAACCATTCAGGAGGTTCCCTCTTCAGAAAGAGGAAAAGGGTTCTATTCCAGAATGTTCCTAGTTCCCAGGAATGATGGCCCTTGGGATAAGTCTAAAATGGGTCCCCAACTCTTTCTTTCTTTAGGTACCCTCTTTCAGGATGCTTACTCTCCAAACTCTGTTCTGTTTTTTGCAACCTCAAGTTTACCTGGTCTCCTTACACGTGTATGTCCACATTCCCATCCACTCTCTCTACAGGAAATTCTTATGTTTTTCTTTTGCTTCCTCTCATTTTCATTTCTGTGTTTTGCCCTTTAGACTCTGTATAACTCCACTGATAATTCACAAAGTACTTGTTTCCTGTCATTGCCTTTTACAGGCTCCAGGGTATTCTCATTTACCCTTACCTGGATGACCTGCTAAGTCGAGCAGAACACCGTCACCTTACAACAGAACCTTCAAACCACCATCTCCATATTCCTCACCCTGGGGTTCACCCTCAACTACAGCAAGTCTTCCCTCACTCCTTCTCAGGACTAGGTTTTCCTAGATTGCAGAATAAGGACAGACCTTATGACCTTTTTACCCCCACAAAAGATGCAATCTCTGCAAACTTACTTCCAGCAGTTGCTTCCACTGCCCTCTCTGACTACCAGGGAATTCCTCAGGATGCTTGGGTTCACGGCTTCGGGGTATAACAGTGCTGCCCCTAGCTAGGCTTCACATGCATAAATTCCAGTGGTATTTGAAAACTCTCTGATCACAACATCCTTATCCTCTTAGAGTTTGTTCTTCCGCTTCTTCCATGCCTGAAGAAAGAATTACTTTGGTGGATTCAACAACTCTCCCAGAATCCATCTTCCATGCCTGAAGAAAGAATTGCTTTGGTGGATTCAACAACTCTCCCAGAATCCAGGACTCCCCTTGCAGCCACTATTTTCAGTTCAAGGACTGTTCACAGATGCTTCAGATCTGTGATGGGGGACAACTTTGGGAAACCTAAAAGTACAAGGTCTTTGGTCTCCCTCCATAAGGAAGCAACGCACCCACATCAGAGATGAGAGCTCTGATCCTGGCCCTTCAGTCTCTTCTTCCAAGTCCTTTGAAACTGTTCACAGACAACACCACCATTCTCTGGTATGTGAACAAGCAGGGGGGAACAAAGTCTTATCTACTTTGCAGGTTAACAAAGCCTGGGAGACTGTTGTGCAAGCAAAGGTAACTTTGCTGTTTACATTCCATCAGCTCAAAATGTGCAGGCAGACACTGTGAGCAGATCCATGACACAGGCCCACGAATGGATGATCCACAGAGATGTGTTCCTGGACATTCTCCACCAGTGGGGTACACCTCAAATAGATCTTTTTGCCTCCCCTATAAACAGACAACTTCCAAAATTCTATGCCCGAGTCCCCCACCCTCTGGTCTGGGAGGTGGATGCCCTGTCATTCTCAAGGAAGGGGATTTTTTTTATGCATTCACCCTTCCCCGTAATTCAGAAGGTCATCTTGATGATTCAGAAAAAAAAAAAACAAATCTTGTTAGTGACCCCCTTTTGGCCAAGACAGCATTGTTTCCCTCCTCTTGTACAATTAGCCAAGGGCAATCATCACAAGTTACCTCACAAGGTGGATTTATTCACACAAGACAAGGGATTTGTCATTCATCCACATTTATAAACACTGAACCTGACCTTGTGGGTGATAGGCTTCTGATCCGTTTCAGACACCTTTTTTTTTTCCTGAGGACATGCTTCTTGTCCTGCACAGGCCAAGAAACATACTACAAGGAAACCGTACTTATACAGATGGAAGAGGTTATCCATCTGGTGTCTTAATTAAAGGCTAGATCTATTTTCTGTGGATGCTCCTTTAGTCTTTTCTTACTTGTGTGAATTGCTCAAGGATGGATTGGCCTATTCCTTAGTTAAAGCCCATCTGTCAGCCATTTCTGCACGTCTGCCTTTGTCTCCTCCCTTAGCTTCTAGATTAAAGGTCAAACATTTCTTAAAAGGCGTCCTTCACATTAGGCCTCCAAGGAAACCAGTTCCTCCTCCTTAGGACCTAATTCTTGTTTTAGAAAAACACTCACAAGTACCCTTTGAACCTGATGCTGCTTCTCCACTAAATTTTTTTACTTGGAAGATTGTTTTACTGGCAGCCATTACTTCGGCTAGGCGAATTTCAGAACTCCAAGCCTTAATGGCCTCTCAACCTTTTCTGATTTTTCACAAGGATAGGGTTTCCCTTCGTAGCAATCCTTATTTCATGCCTGAAGTGGTTAGTGACTTATCCCTTAATCTATTCATTTGCCCATCCTTTTCCCATCACCTCAAAACTCCAGTGAGAGGGTCCTGCACACTTTAGATGTACACAGACACCTCAGATTTTATCTGGACAAAGTCAAATCCGTTACGAAATCAGAGCAATTGTTCATTTCTTTTCACCCCAGGGCACTGGGAAAACCTGTTTCTAAACAGACAATTTCTACTTGGATCTCCAAGGCTATTACCTTCTGCTATATCTCTCAGGGAAAAACTATGTCTTATTTATTTATTTTACATTTGTTGACCGGGAAAGTCCGACTGGATATATGTCCATTTTCAGCGGAGGCCCGGGGAGAAAAGCTCCAGCATTGACAAATAGGTAAATACATGTTCATAGAACATGTCTAACATGTCTTCCATTGTTAAAACTCTCTCAGCTATAGCTGCGGCTTCATCTGGAGCCTTCTTTAAAGGTCTGGACACTGCTTCCATCCTGGAGGCAGATACTTGGTCCTCCTTCCATACCTTTACTAAACACTGCAAACTACATTCCATTTCCAGATCCAGAGCAGGATTGCTAGAGCAATTCTGCATGGCTTTGTGGGGAAGACTTCTGCTCCTATCCCCCAATTTTCACCCATGAGATTTGGCACTCCCTCATGTGATGAATATTGTGACATAGGAACAGAAGAACATAAAATAGTTGTGTAAAATCTTACCAGAACAATAGATGAGTTTTTCTTTAGTGTTGCAGTATTTTATCCTTCTCTTCCTTCCACCTTGGTTCTTGCTCTTCCTTGGATTTTCCCAGGGAATTTTCTTTACCTCTTATCCGAGGGCTGATATTTGACTGGGGCATTCAGTTCTGAGGATGGTACATGTGAACATCACTTTTATGGCCAATGCTTGGCTGTAGTAAGTGCAACGTCACATATACTCAGCAGTAGCTTAAGTCTTTGGCATGCTGGCTGGACGTTTGGGTCACCTAGGTGGAATCTCCCTCATCTTATGAATACTGCAGCATGGAAGAGAAGGACATCTGTGGTTAGTAAGATTTTACACAGCTATTCTATTTTATACAAGGTTTGTTTAATGCATTGATAGCCTTAAAGCCTCCTCAAGGGGTGTCAGTCCCTGCTCTCCTCCCTGGTCTTCTACGCCTTTTATGAGAACAAGGGAACCAGATTCCTCAGATGAGGACTTGGATTCTGGGGAGGCATCCTTAGCTTACTACTCTCAAATTTCTTCTCCTCTAGACTGTGGCAGAGGATTCTTTGAACTTGTATTTGCCTTTAGAAGAATTATCCTTTGGAGATTCTATGCTCACAGACAGGACCCAGGAAGTTAGAATTGGGGAGTCCACCTCTACAAAGAAGCCAGTCACAAGTGGAGTCCCTCAGGGATCATTCCTTGGACCACTCCTTTTTGGTGTTTACTTCTCAGACGTTAAGGCCAATGTCCATGCTCTCTGGCTGACCAAATTTACAGATGATTGTAAATTTGGGGCTGTCATTGAATCTCACACTGACACAAATGTTTGTCTGTGTCCGCCTCTCCTGTAGAACAACTGGTGTCAGCCATGAACTAAAACTAAATGCCAAGAAATACATAATAGCATCCTTTGGGAAGTCATTCATTCCTGGTAACTATCATATTGGCATCACACCCCTTAAAACTGACCCAGTAGTCAGGGACTTGGGAACGTACACCGATAGTAATCTAGTCTTTGATCATCACGAGTCTACATTGGTGAGGAAATCCTATGTTGCACAACAAAGGTATGGCATCTAAGTCCAAGGAAGTCATTGTTCCACTGTATTCTGCATTCATCAGACCTATCATTGAGTACATTGCCCCCTTTGGTATGTACCTAACTAGGCATATCTAACAATTGGAATGGCCACAGTGGTTCCTCACTAAAAGAATGCAGGGCATAAGTAAGATGTCCTATGTAGATTGCCCCAAGGGCGTATCCCTGTAGTCTCATTCTTACAGGCTTTTGAGGGGAGATCTGTCACTGGCCTACAGGGCGTTGTCAGACCGCACTCTGATGGACCTCCTGCATATCCACAAAACAAACAGTACCCAAATTACCTGTTCTAAAGATTTAAACCTTGCCTGTGATATAAATAGGACCTGCTGGAGAGATAGGTATGTATCCCAGAGACTACCCACTCTATGGAACAGGCTCCCCATCCATATGAAGCAGAGTTTCTCCCTAACCCAATTCAAGTGTAACTTGGACAATTGGACGGGAAACCGGAAATTCGTCCCTGGTTTGTCACCTATGTCTCTAATGGACATGGGTAACTTGTAAATGGTTCATCTCCCAGGCACATGCTTACACTTATCAAGGGTATCAGAACTTGTCAGAGATTTGGGATGCATGGCTAGGCTTAAAAGGCTGTTGTGGTCATTAGCCTAGTAGACACCTATGAACCTAATGCTTGTATGATGGAGTACTTTAAGTGAGATTATTCCCAGGTCTCTGACATCCAAAAGAGGTAGTATGAGCTTCTATAAATGGATTCTCCTAAGTCATAAGTCATCTGAATTTCTTCTTGTGTTGGCAGCACTTTTGGACGTGTTCTCTGCTGTCTCTGTAGCTCCTGATTGTCAGCCCCCATCCACTAAGAAAACTGATAGGTTCTACAGGTGCCTGAGGACTGCAAAGTTTTGTTTAAATAGTTTTTGTTTTGGTTGGGAGGATGGCCTAATGGTTAAGGTGTTTGCCTTAAAAACACAAGGTGCAGGGTTTGAGTCTCACAAGGGATAATTGGCTAAGCGTACAATGGCTCGCAAGGGCAGTTAGCCTAGTACTAACCTTTGAACCTATAAAGGTTCTTCTGTGGTTTGTCTCAACTGATGAGCCTTCTAAACTTTTGCCTTCTTCTTCTCCTACCAATAAGGATAGTAAATCTATGGAAAGACTGGGTAAAAAAGTATATTCTGCTGCCACTTTGTCATTCAGGCTACTAATTACCAAACCTGCATGACCAGATATGTCTTGTCTCTCCTTTCTTAGATAGCTAAGGTTGTGTCTGATCTGCCTAATAAGGAGAGAGAGCTTCAGCTATTTCCCTTCTTGGAACCACTTCCCAGGTCATTCATCATGCTGTAAAATGCAGATCTGAAGTAGGAGATTCATTTGCAACCTGTGGGTTATGGATCCGATATCGGATCCGAACCGGCATGGTTTTCCAGCTATGGATCCAAGCCCTCAGCTCCTCCCCTCACCCATAATGCCCTGCTCTCCCTACATGACCTCAGATCTAGTTTGCTGCGCTGGTGACCAGATTGGTTTTCTTGAGCTCTACAGCTAAGTGGTTTTTGAAGTTTTTCTAGTGCTAAAATTTAATATTTTTTGACAGTTTTGTGTGAAAGTTTAGGTTCCCCTTTTTGGTAGTTAACCTTGTTTAGTCGTATTAATATTTTATAATTAGTTTCCCTCCCCTCGCTGGTAGCGTAGTGTGTGTTTGGGCCTGTGTTGTGTGTCTAGTTTACTTTTACTTTATTTAACTTTAGTTTAAGTAATATCTAGGCTCTTAGGATGTCTGAACAACCTAAGGCTATTTTTTCGAAGTGCTCTGAGTGTGGCCATATGCTTTCCCCTGCTGATGGCCACACTCGGTGCGTTCGATGCCTTGGGGTTGAACACCTCACTTCTGGATGTTCCATTTGTGCAGGGTTCAACCCCAGGGCATTGAAGGAGCGGAGGTCTAAGCTGGTCCTGGCGGGACTTTTGCCCCCGGACTCGGCTCCGACCTCCGCTCCTTCGGGGGGGTACCGTGTCTACGGTTCCCTCCTCTCTGGCTCCCCCTCCTCCTCCTGGGACTCAACCTCCCTGTAGTGGTTCGGAGGAGAGGGAAGCTAGAAAGAAGGACCGGAGGGAGAAGCACCATAAGCGGCGGGCCGAGACCTCTGTGTCGGCCCCGCCTGCCAAGCGGGCTTCTCCTCCGGCCTCCTTGTCTGCTGGTTCTCCCCCCCCTCGGCTCTGGTCACCTGTGTGCTTTTCACCGGGACCTGAGGAGGAGGAGACCCGATCTCCGTCGAGGCTATCCAGGAGGCACTCAAGGCCTACCTCGGTAGCCACGTCGAGATCGACCTATAGTTCATCAGACGCTGATCTGGGCCGGATGATGAGAAGGTTCATCCAGGCCCAGATGCAGATGGGAGTGCTCTTGCCTCCCCCCCCCCCCTCTGGGGGGGAGCTTGACCCCTTTCTTTAAACCTATAGCTCCTTCTCCGACCCGCTACCTGGGTTCGGAGCAGTTGGAGCCGAGCAGCTTCGGAGCCGGGGGTGGGTCGGCGCCGATAGTACTCGGTACTTCGGATCCGACCCTGCCCTCGAGTGCTTCAGATCCGACCTCTCGGAGCCTGGATTCGAGCTTTGGATCCGGGGGGTTCAGTGCTCCTTCGGCACCTTCTGTGTCGGAGCGCACTGTCCCCTCGGATCCGAGTGCTTCGGCGCCGGCTCCGATCCACTCCTCGGATCCTAGGGGGAGCAGATTGTCGGATCCTTCGGTCGAGGTCGGCTCCCCCTTGGCTTTTGATGTAGTGGAGAGGGCCCTGTTGAGGGTTTCCGGACCCCCGGCACTTGCTTCGGCTCCGTCCCGTGCTCCATCTGCACTGGACCAGGCTTCCGCCATCCGGCCATTGGGACAGCCCGCTCCTTTGCCCCAAGTTGTTCCTTTGGAACAGGTCACTGTTTGCGAGGAGTCCTCTGACAGCCCCCCGGAGGATGCCCCCCGCAAGCATATGTGCAAAAGGAGGCACATAGACTCCCCCGAGTCTCTCACAGAGGACACGGACTTGGAGGAAGGGGAAGGCTCCCCAAGATCACCCCCTGAGGATGTCTTATTTGGAGACATCATGGAAATGCTTCGCATCAGGGGGGGGTGGTCTGCCCCCAAGTCTACCTCGGACGAGTCCGTGTTCTTGGAGGCATTTGAAGCGGGCCGTCTACCTCTTGGGTGTCCCCTCCTGCCGACCCCCTGGTGGACCTCATTACCACCAGGGCCTGGAAGGAACCGGACACCGTGGAGCCAATCCCAAAAAGGCCCGACCGTATACTCAGTCCCCCGGCTGACCGTGCCCATTGCAGTAAGGGGCCTCCGGTAGATGCCATGTTGACGGCGGCTGCCACCAAGAGGGAACTTGCTCAGGAGAGTCCCTCAGTCCATCCCCCGAGCAAGGAGTCTCGGATGATGGACCGCTTGGGGAAGTGGATGTTTAGTTCAGCGACCTTCTCAGTAAGGGCGCTGAACTACCTGGCACATGTGATCAGGATGCAGCGCGATCTTATAAAAGAATACGCTGCATCCCCTCCAGAGTCCATGTCGGAGGAGGACAAAGGGTTGCACTCCACCCATATGGCCACTCTCAGGTCCGTCACTAATACCTCTATGCGGCTACTGTCCCATGCTACGGAAGGTGCCGCTAGAGCCGCAGGGGCAGGCCTAGTTACCAGACATCAGGCCTGGCTCCGTCATTGCGATTTCACGGAGCCCTTCAAGGCGTCTTTTGCGAACGCCCCCTTCGATGGTTCTGCCCTCTTTGGCAAAACTGTTCATGATACCTTGACCCAGAGCGAAAAGGACGGGAAGACGCTGTCTGCCGTCGGAATCCGCTTCTCTGTGCCCCAGAGGCCCTATTCTAGGAACCAAAAGGGCCAGAAGAAGATGTGGTTCCGGAAGTCGCAGCAATCCCAACCTGCTCCGGACAACCAGTCCTTCCGTGGCAGAGGAGGACAGGGAGGACGCCGCCCCAGGGGCAGAGAGGCTCCCAGGAACTTCGGGTCCAGAGAACCCTTCTCTGAACGGCCCGCGCAGCAGCCCTGAAGGGTTGCCCGGCTGCTCCACTCTGGAGGCAGTTGGGGGACGTTTTTCGGAGCACCTAGCGGCATGGGAGTCCATAACATCAGACCGCTGGGTCCTCCAGATCATATCCAGAGGTTACCGTATCCCATTTTGTCACATGCCAAAATTGAAGTCCCTCCCCGACGTTCCACCCGGTCAGTGGGAGGCCGCTTTGGCAGAAATTGGCCATCTGCTAAAGAAAAGAGCCATCCAGCCCGTCCCCCCAGACCAGATCGGATCAGGGTTCTACTCCAGGTTCTTTTTAGTGCCAAAAAAGACGGGGGATCTAAGACCAATTTTAGACCTTTCACTCTTGAACCTAGCAGTTCCCAAGGAGAAATTCCGAATGGTTACGTTGCAGTCTATTCTCCCCCTTCTGGGAGAAAACCACTGGATGTGCTCCATAGACCTCAAGGATGCGTACTACCATATACTAATGGACAGGCGCTCCAGGAGGTTTCTCCGCTTCCGGCTGGGAGCCAGTCACTACCAATTCCGGGTCCTTCCCTTTGGTCTCACCACAGCCCCAGGGTGTTCACCAAAGTATTAGCAGTGGTAGCGGCCCACCTGAGGCTTCAGGGGGTGCAGGTCTTTCCTTACCTGGACGACTGGCTTCTCACCGCCCCAACAAGGCATCTACTATTTTTGGCGCGAGACTCCTTTCTCCATCTTGCTCCCCGTCTGGGCATCACAATAAATACAGAGAAATCCAACCTAGCACCTACGCAGTTCATAGATTTTATAGGTGCCAGGTTAGACACGAGACGATTAAGAGCCTTCCTCACTGCGGACAGAATTCAGAATCTGCAGCTCCAGGTGCGGGCCATTCTCCACTCCAGCTCAGTTCCGGCGGAGTTGTTTCTGAGGGCTCTAGGGTCCATGGCGGCAGCGATAGCGCTTCTTCCTCTCGCCAGGTTCAATATGCGCATCCTTTAATGGACACTCCTAGTTCAGTGGTCGTATCTTGCTCTTCCTATGCATCATCCCATTGCGATCAGCAAGGCTTGCAAGCGGTCCCTCCTGTGGTGGCTACACTCTCCAGATCTCCACGGAGGCCGCCCCTTTTGTGCTTCTCCCCCTCTCGCCATGGTGACCACGGACGCCTCCCGCCTCGGGTGTGGGGGGCATTTTGCAGGCCGGACGGTCCAAGGCACGTGGAACAATTCAGAGACCTTACTGCATATCAACGTTCTAGAGATGAGAACAGTGCTCTTAGCGTTGCTAGCACTTCAGGCCTTTCTTCCCTTGGGAACAATTGCGATTCAGTCGGACAACATGTCTGTCGTCTGGTATATCAACAAGCAAGGAGGAACCAGGTCTTACCCTCTTTGTCGAGAAGCCATGAGAGTGTGGGAATGGGCAATCTCCACCAACCGCTTTCTCATAGCAACGCATATTCCAGGTCGGTCCAACATCCTTGTGGACAAACTCAGTCGCACTGTTCTCACCCCTTATGAGTGGTCTCTCAATACTCAGGTAGCGGAACGCATCTTCGCACGGTGGGGAACTCCTTGTTACGATCTTTTTACGTCTCCCTCAAACACCAAGTGCGACAGTTTTTTCGCTCTAATACCTCCTCCCGGAGGTACCCCAAGAGCCGCTCTGGTGCATGCTTGGCCACCCGGTCTTCTTTATGCTTACCCCCCCCTTACCTCTGATGCTCCAAGTTCTTCAGAAAGCCTCTCGGTTGGGGTGCAGAATGATTCTCATTGCCCCATTTTGGCCTCGACAGATCTGGTTCCCTTTCCTAAGGTCTCACTCAGTGAATCCTCCTTGGATTCTAGATCCCATTCCGGATCTGATATCTCACCCATCCCATCTACCAATCCTGAATCTGGACAACCTGAAGCTGACTGCTTGGCTGCTCCAGTTCCACTCCTGATCAGGGCTCCCGGTATTTCATCCCCAGTTAAGGCCATCCTGGTGGCAGCTCATAAACCATCCACCAGGAAGGTTTACCGCAGCAAGTGGAAACTGTTCTCCTTGTGGGCGGAGCGGCAAGGTCTAAACCCCTTCACAGTTCCCCTTCCTCTGGTGCTTGACTTCTTAACCACTCTTTTTAATGATGGTGCCAGCAGTTCCATGGTCAAAGTTCAACTTGCGGCAATTTCTCATTATCATATTGGTCACGACTCCAGTCCTCTGATGTCTGCCAAATTGTGTAAGATTTTCCTGAAAGGTACTTTTCTTCTCAGGCCCCCTGTAAAGCAAGTGGTTCCTCCTTGGGACCTTTCTTTAGTCCTTCAGGCCTTGACCGCTCCCCCCTTCGAACCGGCGGCGACGGTAGATCTGAAATTTTTATCTTTCAAGACGGCCTTTTTAGTAGCCATTACCTCGGCCAAGAGAGTTTCAGAACTTCAAGCTTTATCAGCCAAGCCTCCTTACTTGGTCTTTCATCCGGACCGTGTATACCTCAGGACCAACCCGTCTTTTCTTCCTAAGGTAGCTTCTGAAGCAAATATTAATCAATCCATTAACCTCCCTGTTTTCTTTCCGAAATACCAAAACAAGGGTGAATACAAGCTTCATTCCTTAGATGTTCACAGGCAACTTAGATTTTATCTAAACAGGACAGCTGGTCATAGACAATCCGACCAGTTGTTTATTTCCTTTGCTAAATTTAATTTGGGCAAGCCAATCTCTAAAGTCTCATTATCACGCTGGATTTCGCAGTGCATCTTATTGGCTTATCAAGCTTCTGGAAGGCCCACACCGGAGGGAGTACATGCCCATTCAACCCGGTCAGTCTCTACCTCAGCGGCCTTTAAGGCTAGGATTCCTCTGGATGATATTTGTTCAGCAGCCACTTGGGCTTCATCTCATACCTTTATTTCCCACTACAAGTCAGATATTACATCTAGGGGTAGAGCATCCTTTGGCTCCGCGGTGCTCCGGAATATCCTTCCATGATGGCCGCCCAAGATTCAGGTAGCTGGGGACTCTGTCCCACAGGTTGCAGACAAATGAATCTCCTACTTCAGATTTAGAAGTTATGTACTCACCATAATGTTCCATCTGAGTAGGTGTATTCATTTGTCTGCAACCATCCCGCCCTCCTATCCCCCTGGCCTTTTCAGTTTCCTGCATATTATGTGTTACCCTTTTCAGGGTGTTCATGCTGTTGGCAAACTTGATCTGAGGTCATGTAGGTAATGCAGGGCATTATGGGTGAGGGGAGGAGCTGAGAGCTCGGATCCATAGCTGGAAAACCATGCCGGTCCGGATCCGATATCGGATCCATAACCCACAGGTTGCAGACAAATGAATACACCTACTCAGATGGAACGTTATGGTGAGTACATAACTTCTAATTAAAGCTCTGTTGTTGCCTCTTCCAGGTCTGCTACTTTTGGTTCTGTGATGAGGCATCATTCTTGGCTTCATCTTCAGGCCTTGAATAAAGCCAGTTATTTGAATACTCTGGGATAACAAAAATCTTTTTGGGGGAAGCAACTTCTGACCTGTTCAAGTCCCTCCAGGAGAAAGGCAAGGCCATGCAAGAATTCAGGCATATTTATTTTCTTCCTTATACCCAGTTTTCAGAGGAATTACTTTTTGAAGTCTACCTTTGTTTGTTGGCAGACTTGCCAACCTCCCAAAGTTAAGAAAGCAGTCCAGGTGTATTCCTCCCAAGTCCACTCAGATTCCTACAACTCAGGAGCTTTTCTTTCAGTACAAGCCTGTTTCTATTTGACATATTGCTTCCTCTTGGCTAGGTCCCTTTTTCTTTGCACCTTCCTCCATCTCTCCCGAATTAACAACAGATCACCTCAGTTTCTTGCATGTTTTCTAGCTTATATCTTTGGGATATTTCATGATATGGAAGTCTCTTCCACCCTTTTCAGGCATTCCACAGCCTTCTCCAGATGAACTCTGCATTTTCCCAAAGATTTTGCTGTCCCTTTTGGATCAGGGTACCATTGAACCTGTTCCACCTACCAAAGTGGGAAGAAGTTTTTATTCCAGGATGTATTTGGTTCCTTGGAAGAAAGGGACTTGGAGACCAATTGTGGACCCCTCTCTTTTCAACACATTTCTCAAGATCCCTTCTTTCAAGATGACATCTCTTCAGACTTTGTTTCCTCTTCTCTCCCAGGCCTTCTTGGTCTCTCTAGACCTCAAGGATGCACATCCCTATTTACCTTCTGTTCAAGACATTTTTACATCTCTCTGTTTGTTCTCAGATTTTCAGTTCTCTGTTTTGCCCTTTGGCCTTCCTACTGACTCACTGGTGTTTACCAAATGCCTTACTCCTGTCATTACCTTTTTCAGCCTTCAAAGGATACAAATCTTCCCTTGTCTAGACAATTCCTTATTCAGGCTCCTTCTCCCAATAGTCTTCTATAAGATCTTCACTTCACCACTTGTTTTTTACAAAGTCTGAGGCTTACTATCAATTTCAAGAAGTCTGTGCTTATGCCTTACCAGGGTCATATTTTTTTCTTATTTGCAGGATTCTTACCATTCCCATGATGGTTGGCCTATATTCCTGCTCCAAAGATAGTCTCTGGCAACCTTCTTCCAGTCACGTTTTTCCTCTGCCCTCTATCACGGCTAAGGAATTTCTCAGGATCGTGGGGTTTATGGCATCCACCCTTCCCATACTTCTTCTTGACAGGTTCCATATGAGGAAGCTTCAGGATACCTCAGATTGGTGTGGGTTTAACATTGCCACCCCTGGAGTTCCTTGTTCTTTTGCTTACTTGTCCCAGAATAAAGCTCCAGGGGTGCATTCAGCAAGTCTCTCTCAATCCAGAACTGCACTTTCATGTTGCAGTTCCTTGCCAAGGACTTTTCACAGATGCATGCCTCAGACCTGGGGTGGGGCATTTCTTATGGCCCTCTGAAAGCTCAGGGTCTCTGGCCTCTTCCTCAGAGGTCAAACCATATCAACATAAGAGATGAGGGCTCAGTTTCTGACTCTACAGGTCTTTCATTTCTTTTTTGTCCCCGGCCCCCTGAAAATCTTTACAGGCAATACATCTGTGATGTTGTATATCAACAAGCAGTCTGGTACAAGGTCTTTTCTCCTTTGCAGACAAGCTCTTCAGGCTTGGGATATGTCTGTCAGTTATCAGGTGATCCTTCAGGTAGTTTACATTCCTTTAGTGCGAAATCTAGTGGTAGACTTTGAGCAGGTCCAGAACACAGGCTCACAAGTGGATGCTTCACAGGGACATGTTTCTGGACATAGTCCATCTGTGGGGTATTCCTGGGTTAGATTTTCTTGCTTCCACTCTGAACAGGCAGCTTCCTCTGTTCTGTTTGAGAATACCAAATCCCCTGATTTGGAAAATGGACATCCCGTCTTTTCCTTGAAATGGAATGTTTCTGTATGCATTTCCTCCCCTTCCTCTTTGCTGCCAGGAGTTCTGCGCAAGATCAAAAAGGACTTGCCCAAAATCTTGTTGATTACTCTCTCTTGACCCAGACAGCACTGATTCCCCTTTTTTTCATCTGACCAGGGGCATTCACCACAAATTGCCTCAATGGGTGGATCTTCTCATATAAGAGGGATCTCTTATCCATCCTCACCTGTCTACTCTTCAAATGACACAGTGGTGATAGGGCTCTGATCCCCCCTTTTCGGCTCTTCTTTTCTGAAGACATGCTTTGAATAGGCCAGGAAACCCACTCCCAGAAATCATACATGTCTAAATGGAAAAGGTTTTCTATTTGGTGCCTCTCTCACTATCAGGATCCCTTCTCAGTAGGCGTTCATTTGGTTCTCTTTTATTTATGGGATGTGCATGCTGGCTTGGCATATTCTTCAAAGTTCACCAGTCCGCTATCTCTACTTGTCTGCCCTTGAACCTAACTTTTTCTTCTGAATATATATGATGTCCTTCTATTCACATGTTGCAGTATTCTGTACTCTTGGGTCTCCTCTTCTTGCTACCTGAACGTCCGCCCAGTTTCCAAAAGTTTGTAGTCACTGCAAAGTGCCTGGGACATCTGACATGGCTAGATGAACGTGGGCCCTAAACGTGAAGTCTGCGTGCACCAGACCTCAGAACTTCTTTGCTGCCAGTCGAACATCAGCTACTCCTGCCATACCAGCCATTGGATCAAAATCCTTCACATAAGCACCCCATTGAGGACCTTTGCTTTTTGTGTCTTTGCATGCTAGGCTTTGTTCATTTCATCCAGAAAGGGTAAGTGCAAGTGCAGCTGTCAGATTCCCTATAAAGATGCCCACGAGCTTTGTCTCTTCTGCTTAGGACCATCCCATGACCATAAGGCCTGCCCTATTTGCCAGGCCTTATGGCAAATAGGGCAGGCTCCATGGCCTAAGCATATACTTAAAAAAACAAAGGCTTAAACGGTTAGTATTAGGTATGAGGGGCCGGCTGATCAGCCTGCAGAGTCACCCAAGAAAAAGGACAAGAGCCTAAGGCCTGAAACCATAGCTGCACCTCCGCCTTCTGACATTCATCCTGTGGCCGAAGTCGGCCTGGAGGAATGTTCGGTCCCCACCGATTCAGGTATAGTGGGTACCAGCGTGTAAGCAACAGAACACCGTGCAGAAGACACATCCTTGGAGGCCCTGCAGATGTCGTCTTTCGACGCCGAGGAGGAATTTAGGCTCGCATCAGACGACCAGGCGGATCCCTCCCTTACCATTTTGCTGTCTGACCCTAGGCCTTCTCCGACCCAGACGCCAGCTAGGCCTTCGTTAACGAAAAGAGAAAGCATACCTCTCCTACTACTGAAAGTCAACCATATTAATAGGCTTTCTCACAAAGCCTGTTTAATGCATTCATGGCCCTTAGGCCTTCCACCTCTGTAACCTTTCCAATCTCACCCCCTGTATTGAGTTCTTGGCCCCAAACATTAGACTCCTCTCAGATGGAGGAGAGGGAAGAAACTTCTGAGTCCTCTTCAGAGGAATCTCTCTCCTATGTGTCTCAACTGCCCTCCCCTCTTGGCTGTGCCTCCCCAGAGGAAGAGTCTGCTGAAGCAGATTCCCCAGCAAAGGATCTCACCTTGGGTGAGGCCATTGCTAAGATGAGGGAGCACTTCAAGTGGGACTCATCTGAGATGACAGAGGTACAAAATATGTGCCATGAACTCCTCCAGATTGACCCCCATGCACCCTCAGCTATTCCCCCAGTACTGCCTGCATTCCTAGATGCATTCAGTGTAGCTTCTTTAAACCCAGACTCTCAGCCCCTGCTTTCAGTAGGCCTGATAGGCTCTACAGAAGTCCCAGAGACTGCTAAATTTGTAGTGAAATGCCCTGCTGCAGACCTGGGCACTATCTCAGTCTCTGCTGATAAAGCGTTCAAACTCCTTCCTTCATCTCTCCTCCCTACAGACAAAGACAGTAAGGCTGTGGAACATCTGGACAAAAAGGTCTACACATCCTCTACCCTGGCCTTTAAGGCAGTCAGTTATCAGACACACATGTCCAAACACACCTTGGCTGTTCTTGAAAAAGTAACCAAACAGCTGAGTTTTCTGATCTCCCAGCCTAAGCTCAACTGTCCAGCCTCGTATCTCTGACCTCCCAGGTCACCAGACACACTATTAGGTGCAGCTACGATGCTGCTGAGGCCTCAGCAAGGTCTGCTACATCAGCTTCTGTCCTCGGGAGGTATTCGTGGATAAGACTCCAGCTACTACCTGATGACATCAGGGCAAAGCTTCTTGATGCACCTTTAGATAATTCTGCTGTGTTTGGCTCAAAAGCAGCAAACCTATTCAAGGCTTTACAGCAAAAGGGGAAGGAACTTCAAGACCTCAAGCATTTGTTTCTCTCTCCTATCCCCAAATTTCATAGTAACAACCTGTCCAAGTCGCAATTTATTAGGAAGCACTCTGCTCCCTCTACCACTCCCAGACCTAGGAAACCTGCCAGGAAACAATCCACCCCTGCCAGGCCTACACAACACCCAGCTCAAAAACCTCAGTTTTGAGACAGGGCAGGTAGCCTGTGACTACCTGCCATTCTTGAGGCCTCCCCCCTTCCTCCGTCCCACTGTTAATAAGGCACTCTCTCACTGTCTCCCAATGTGAAGACACATCACTACAGACAGGTAGATTCTGTCCATAATAGAACTTGAGTATTTTATGACTTGGATCACTACTGCTTCCAAGAAGGGCATTTTTCAGCCCCCCCAAAGAGCACCTCCCCCTCTTCCCATTAGTTTTGAACAACCTGAAGGCCCAAGACCATTCAGCCTGTCCCACGGACAGAAAGAAGAAAAAGCTTCTATTCCAGACTGTTTCTATTCCCAAGAAAAGATGGACTGTGGAGACCAATCCTGGACCTCTCCCACCTAAACCTTCTCCTGCACTTAGACCTACCTTCTGGATGCTAACTTTGCAAACTCTCTTCCCTCTGATATTGCCCGAGGGGTTCATAGCCTCATTGGATATCAAGGATGCCTATCTTCACATACCCATAAGGCCCAATTTCAGGAGATACCTTCATTTCTCTGTGCCCTCTTTTCATTATCAATTCTCAGCCTTGCCCGTCAGTCTCTCTACAGCACCAGGGGTCTTTACCAAGTGCCTGGACCAGTAACTGCCTTCTGCAGGACCCTAGGGATCCAGATATTCCCCTATCTGGACAATCTGCTGATCCAGATGGATTGCAGAGAAAACCCTCCAACTCCACCTGCAGACAACACTGTCCCTTCTGCAGGTCCTGGGTTTCCAGATAAACTACCGCAAGTCCAACTTGAACCCCACCCAGGACATAGTGTTCCTAACGTGCAAGATTCATATAAATGTCATGAAGGCATTTCTACCCACCCAGAAGGTGGAAGATCTAACTCAGTACCTACTTCTGGTTCTTCAGACCAAAGAGGTGACTGCCAGTCAGTACCTCAGACTCCTGGGCCACATGGCTTCCAGTATCCCAGTGCTACCATTTGCAAGGCTCCACATGAGGAAGCTTCAGTGGTATCTAAGATCCTTTTGGACTCAACACTCTCATCTTCTGTAGTACAAGATCTTTTTTTTGCCTTGTCTCAAGAAAGAGATTCTTTGGTCTTTGAACCAGGTGAACATCAAACTGGGCCTCCCCCTTCAACCCCCCTGCCAACACAGGAGATGTACACAGACACCTCAGACCAGGAGTGGGGAGCAACTGTGCCCCCCCCTAAAAGTCCAGGGTCCCTGGCCAGACTCCACCAAAAAGGAGCACATCAGTATAAGAGAGATGAGAGCAATTTTTCTGGCCCTAAAGGCCTTCTAACCCAGGCTAAAACAGGGCCCACTGAAACTATTCACAGACAATACTACAGTTCTGTGGCATGTCAAACAGGGGAAGCAAAATCTTACTTGCTATGCAGACAAGCTCTCTTAGTGTGGGAACTAGCCACAAGTTAGGGAGCAACACTTAAGGCAGTTTGCATCCCTTCAGAACTCTCAGGCATGTCACAGTCCCACAAATGGATGCTCCACAGATGGAGTACACCTCAAATAGACTTGTTTGCCTCCCCCATGAACCGACAACTTCCTTCATTCTGTACCAGGCTGCCCAACCCCCTAACGAGGGCAGCGGACACCTTTTCAGTTTATTGGAAGGGGATGCTTCTCTATGCATCACCCCCTCCCTCTCAATACAGAATGTCCTACTGAAGATTCAGCAGGACAGACCAAAAATCTTGTTGGTGACTCCCTTTTGGCCAAGACAGTACTGGTTCCTTCTCCTTCTGCATTTAGCCAAGGGCAATCACTGCAAATTACCCCACAGAGTGTACCTTCTCACACAGGACAAAGGATCTCTAATCCATCCACATTGGCAATCCCTGCAAGTCACCCTTTGGATGATAGAATTCTGATCCCTGGCAGACACCTTTACAATGAGGACGTGCTCTCAGTCCTGCAGGAGGCCAGGAAACCTAATACAAGGAGATCTTAATGTAGCCAAGTGGAAAAGATTCTCCACGTTATATCTTCAGAGACAATTGGACCCTTTCCAGAGCGAGGTTCCTCTAGTACCGTCATACCTGTGTGAACTCGTACAGACAGGATTAGCATACTCCTCCCATCAAGGCTCACCTGTCTGCCTCTGGATCCCCCTGTGGCTTCCAGGTTGCCTGCAAAGTTGTTCTTAGTGCTACACCTCAGGCCCCCCAGGAAGCCCATCCCCCGGGACCTGAGTTGCGTGCTGGAGAAGCTCAGGTTGCCTCCATCTGAACCAGCATCCAAGACCTGTCTAAAATTCTGCACATGGAAAACAGTCCTCCTTGTGGCCTTAACCTTCACTAGAAGAGTGCCCGAGTTGCAAGCTCTCATGACCATTCCCCCCTTTCTTACTTTCCACAGAGATAGAGTAACCCTTAGGACCAATCCATCCTTCATGCCCAAGGTGGTCAATGAGCTCTCCTTAGACCAAGCCTTCCACCTTCCCACCTTTTTTGCCCACCCTCAGAATGACATTGAGAGAGTTTTACATTCCCGTGATGTGCACAGACAGCTGAGGTTCTACCTCCACAAAACTTAAGTCCTTGAGGAAGTATGACCAGTTATTTGTCTCCTACCCCAGGGTCCTGGGGAAAGCAGTAACTAAACAAACTCTCTTCCTGGATTTCCAGGGCTATTACCCTCTGCTATGCACACCATGGGAAATCATTGGGACACAAGGTCAAAGCACACTCCACTAGGGCCATGACCTCTTCTGGAGCCTTTTTCAAAGGCCTGGACACCTCCACCATTCTAGTAGCAGCCACCTGGACATCTGTCCACACATTCACCAAACATTACAAGTTAGACTAGATTTCTAGGTCCAGGTCTGGATTTGCCAGGACTACCCTCCATGGATTCATTGAGAATTCTTCCAGACCACATTCCCTTTCCTCACTGAGCTTTGGTACTCACCCAAGAGTACAGAATACTACAACATGTGAATAGAAGGGAATAAGAGTAATTGTGTAAAATCTTACCATAACCATAGATGTCCTTCTCTTCCATGTTGCAGTATTCCTTCCCTCCCTTCTACCCCTCCTACTGATATAACTTTCCTTTCTTGGATGGCACAGGACTGTCACAGCTTGTCCTGGGACTGGGGTTCTCAGGTCTGAGGTCTGGTGCGTGCAGATGTCACTTTATGGCCCACGCTCGTCTAGCCACATCAGACATACCACGCACCTTGCAGTGACTACAAACTTTTGGAAACTGGCTGGACGTTAGGGTAGCAAGAGGAAGAGGCCCAAGAGTACAGAATACTGCAACATGGAATAGAAGGACATCTATGGTTATGGTAAGATTTTACATAACTATTCTTTCTATGTTGTCCTTGGGGGGTATATTATTTCTCCACTGGCAATTCATTTCTGAGACTTTGCATTCATACTTCACCTTTATGCCCTGCTCTGGGAGCACACATGTATGGCACCTATAAAATCTAAAGGCTTTAGTATACTGGCCGGGTATTTGACTATCCTTGGCAGGAGATCCCTTCAGTGAAGAATACTGCAACAATGAAGAGAAGGACATCTACTGTTATGGTAAGATGTATTTTCCTCCCTGTGTCCTGAGCTGTCTGACCTATGGAAACCAGCTTCATCAGACAGAATGTCCCCAGTCTCTCTCACTGTTTCTACCTGTGATGCTTATCAGCATGTTTCTTCTTTTGAGGAGATCTGGAGGCCTTGGCCAATGCTGTAACAATGCAGAACCAGGCACACAAGTTTTTTATGAACTATACATTTCTGGAGAGATTTAGGTGTTCTCCTTGGTTGTCCTTGGCATGAAACTGAGACAGTGCAGGCAAGAGTACACAGTGTACTCTTGGCTTAGGAAATTGTAGTAAAGCATTAGCCACCCTTCATAATAAGCTTCAATAGACAGAGCACAGCTTTTCTTTAAAGAAGCCTAAACATTGAGAATTCCTCCTAGTATGCATTTGTACCCACAATTTAGATTGGAAAAAAAAAACTTGTAAGAAAAGATAAAAATTGTTTGCAGTCACAAAGCAAACTTAAGTTCTCATTTCACAGTCCCTCACACTCAGTGGCTTAGCAAGGATGGAGTGAAGGAGACAGCACTCCTGACAAGAGTGTTAGGGGGAGGTGATAGAGATCTTCTGCATTTTTTTTTTCCATACTGAAGTGCCAGTACAAAAAGGCACTTCAATGTGATGTGTGTTTTTTTGCTTCTTCTCTTGAAGAGCTGAAGAGGACATGCATCTGTCTACTTTAGAAAGCCAAAGTCCTTTTGTGCTCCTTAAGAAAAACTAAGGAAGGGAATACATTTTCTATAATAAATGTAAGAAGCTGAAATCCTTTTTTGGACTATAACCGAGACTAGCACTAGGTACTAGATAAGGCAGCTATCTCTCGTTTTACACTTCTTCAAAAAGCCGCTCTGTACATTTTTTTCCTTTTTGTATATTGTAACTTGTGCAGATGCATTTCTCCCCTTATGGTTACATATCTATACTGCTTTTGTGTTTAACTCTCAATTCTCACTGTTGTGTTTTTGGAAAATTTTATAAATTACTACAGTATATCTGTATACTAGGTGTGATTTTTTTTTTTTTTTTATCTAGTCTTTGACTCTGGCCTGACCTGAAAATGGTTCATTTGAGTCGATATTCTTCCCCAGTTAGCAAATAAAGATGAATGAATAAATAAATTCCAAAGCTATAGGGGGAAAAATTCATGCCTGATTTTTTTTTTTTTTTTTTTCATTGCAGCTTACAAAAGTACGTTAGTAAGCCATTTGCATCTTGACAAACACCTGTGTATAGCTTATATGAATTTCTAATTGTTGGCATTATTGCAGACACATTTTTACCTAATCAATCTACTGTAACAGAAAAAGAATGAAGCAGAGTAATGGTATGTCTGATCTCGTGGCATTTTCCATGAGCATCTAATCAGCAAGAAAAGTTAATCCGTTCTTTAGCAGCTTCAGATAAATTTTAAGAACTTTAGAAGTATAGATCACAGAAGGGAAAATGTGACATCAGTAACTCTATTCAGAAGTGTAACTTGAATAAGGAACATGGAATAATGGTGCCATAATAAATAATGAGTCTTGGATGATTAAGAAGTACTTGGCTATTGTACAAGATGGGTCTACTTTATTTAAACGAAAACGCGTTAACGTCGAACACCACTCCATCGAAACATATACACCGAACCGCAAAATAATCGAACGCACGAAACCGCGAAACTCAAAATACCAAATTGTCATACTTGGCCAACCCCACCACCTGAAACATACTACCCACCCAAACAAAATAAATAAACCACAAACATACACCAGCCAAAACCCTAAACTAACCCCCACATACACCACTATCTATGCACTATCCTTAACCCCTCCCTAACCCTAAGGTCCATAACTACCGCATACTTACCCTACAGAGCTATACCTAAACAAAATAAATAAATCACACACATACACTAACCAAACCCCTACCTCAAACCCTACACTAAACGTTAAATACATTACCCATCTTACATTACCTATCTATGCACTTACCTTAACCCGCACCCTAATCCTAACTCTAATGTCTGTAACTATCGCACACTTACCTTACGGATCTGTAGCTCAGATGGGCCAACCAAAACACTTCGACATTTCGAATTTCGTAGTAATTTTGCGGTTTTGTGTGTTCGATTATTTTGCGGTGTACGTGTCGATGGAGTGGTGTTCGACGTAACGCGTTTTCATTTAAGTAAAATAGACCCATACTAGACACAAATTGTTTACTATATCCTGTAAAAGATAGACCTCGCTAACAAGCTCAGCTTTACTTGTAAAGTAGATGACATTGAAGTAGTGAATGATGACATCATCAGATTTCCTGATTTTGAAAGTTTTTGTGGTGCTTTATTTAATGCATTGAAAACTAAGTTGAAGGTAACCTCTGCTGACTGTTTTTTCAGCTCTTAATTTGCAATGCTGGTCTATTCTTTTAGTTGTATTAATAGAAAACGAACTCTTGCTTTTCTTGGTAAAGTTCAGACATTTCAGAAATAGAAATGCTACTGCAGCTAAACTAAGGAATAAGCTTTAGTAAAACTGGTATTTGATTTTGCAGTCCATTTTATGAAGGAATCAAACTTTGAAGTAACTCTTGCTCAGTGGATTACAAAAATATTTCCACCTCAATAATGTGACTATAGGGAAAATTGCCTCTCTCTAAAAAAAAAAAAAAAATTCAACAACTAGAAGAATGTTTTAATATTTATAATGACAGGAATACAGATGGGAAAACAACAAATAGTGTTTCTCTCAGAAAAAAATATTCTTGCTACTTAGTATTTTAAACCACCAGCTTCGTATTGTAATAGAGGCTGCCCTCTCATTATGACTTCAAAAGCAGCAATTTCAGTATGGTACAAAGCCCATTGTTAATAGCTACCTTTCTATTTTACTGGAACATTTCCAGGATCAAAACCCTGATCTTTCTTTTCTTATGTAAACTACTATAGTTACATTTGATGAGCCATATTTTTAATCAAGTCATTGGATGGAGTAGGGTATGCATTGTGATACAGTAACCACATTCACTGACCACACAGGCTGTATACATGCATGTATGTTAAGTAGGCTTATTACGTTACTTAGCCACACCCTGGAATGTCTGTGTTGTTTTAGAATATGAGAATGCCTCTTACTATGAGCAAATGTTAGGAAAAAAAACAAGTTTGTGGGTGACTGTAAACTGGCACAATTATTGAATCCCCAATGATATCAGTGTACTTCAGGAGTGACTTACACAGACCAGTGACTGGTGTCTTAGTCGCAGTCTCAAACTAAATGCAAAGAAATGCATCATCATTCCCTTTGGTAAAAACAATGCCCCTTCACACTATCAAATTAACAGTACCCTGTGCCCCTACGAAGTGGTAAAGGATCTGGGATCACAAGTAGACTGCGACCTCAACTTTGACCACCATGTGTGTACTGTATTAAGGAAGGCTTTCTACATAGCACACTTGATTAGCAAAGACATCACCTCTAGAGCAAAGGAGGTTATAACCCCTCTGTACTCATCACTAATCAAGCCCGTAATTGAGTATAACGACCCTTTTAGCATGTACTGTATAAAGCACCTGCAGCAATTGGAAAGACCTCGGAGGTTTCTAAAAAAGAAGATCAAGGGATTCCAGTACAGGCTTTACACAGACCAACTAAAGTGATTTTACTATACTCAGTATCGTACAGACTTTGTAGGGGAGACTTATACCTGGCTTACAGAGCAATCTCTGAGCCAAATATAATTAATTTGCTGCACATACTTAAATCAACATGGACTCGAACCACCCATTCCAGGGGCCTAAATATGGCCTGTGACTTGAATAGGGTGTGCTAGAGGGACAGATTTGTCTCCCAGTGACTGTCACTTCTTTGTACTAGACTGCCACTTCATGTGAAGCAGAGCACCTCTGTGGCACAGTTCAAAAGGAACCTGAGTGAGTGGGTCGGGCACTGTATCTTCTTACTGGGTATGGCACTCACAACCCTCCTGGATATGGGCAGTCATTACTAAATACATTCCTAGGTATTGACTAAGAGTATCATTGGTATTACTTTGGGATGAAATGGCTAGGCTTGAAATGACCTGTGGGTAGATAGACTAGTAACCTCCTGTGATACTAAAAGTGTTAGAAGACTTAAGACAAATGAAATATGCTTAATTTTTAACATAATGCTGAAAAGTCAAAAGTCTGTTTAGCTACTTCTGAAGGTGTGACAGAAATATAACATATTTTACCACAAAGTAGATTTGTTACCTCACAGTTTAAAATGAGCAGACTGATACCATATGCAGCTGCACATTTGTTTGTAACAGTTAAACATGGCCAGTTTTGGTGTTCACCTTGCGCTGTAGTTTTGCACTTTCTTTGTTAGCAAGTGCTGGATATTTGTCAGGTTTTAGTGTTTCATTTTGTGCATGATGCAGAATGCAAGGCACGGAAATTTTCCTTTGAATTAAATGCCGTTATCTTAAATTGTTAGAAACAGTAAAATCAAAGAAGTTAGCTCTGTAGCACTGAAGGTGCTTTGCTATTGTGCTCTAGTAATGCAGAAACATGCTAGAGTCATGTGAAGTAAAAGCTCATTAATTATGCCTGTACATGTCGCTGAATCAAACATGTATCACAGCAGGAACAAAGGCATTACTGTACCAAACCATGCAGTGTTGCTTAGGTACCTGCACCTGTACCCACCCACACGCGCTTGTGCACACTCTCATGTATACAGCCTGCCTGTCAGTACTTATGTGCTACAATAAGAGCCCCGCTGTTGCCACTTGTAGCAGTGGGCATACATCATAAAACTACTGCATTTGGCCCTCGCTGTTCTGCTTTGAAATAGTGTAATAGAGCTTGTTTGAATTGCTTTGTTGCACTATTTTGATCTTGATGGAGTAGAGCATATTACATTAGCTGTGTCCTAGGACTGCTGCATTTAAATATCACTATCCAGCAGTACCACTTTAGCGCTACAATACTCTGACTCACTGTCATAACACGCTAAGCAAGCAAGCTAGGAAAAGATTGGGCAGTGCATTGCATTTCTGAAATGTCTCCATAATTGCTTGTTGATTAAATTCTAGAACTGTCTGACTGATTTGTAGAATTAAAACGTAAAGTGAGATTTATTCACTGGCAAAACAGTTATAACTGGACTATAAGAAATCTGTTATCGTCTTTACATGTGTAAAAAGTATATGATAATCTGAAAGTAGTTGCAGTTTTAGTAGTAGCTTAAATTTTATGTCCTGATAAAAAGTTTTTTGCAATGAAAGTGTCCACTGTGTTTAGTATAGATGAACTACTCTGGGTTTTTAGAAAGTAATTCTGATTGATTTGCTTATTCTCTGTTTGAGAGGACAGCTGTTTATGCTAGTGTTATAGTGAATATTTAAATCATTTTTGACCAGAGTAGTTGTGTATGCATTTTGTTGTAATTAAGTTGTTCCAGCTTTTCTTGTTGGTTTGTATGGGGATGTGCATTAGATGAGATACAATTATAGTACATGTAATAAATACAGTAAGATAATTATGACCAACAGAAGCATGAATGCATTTCATACAAATGTATTGTTTTCCAGAATATGTGCATAACTTGATGCAAATGGAAGAGGAAAAAAATATTGGAATCTCGGGCGAAGCTTTGAGTACTTTCAAATCACCGTCACAACTGCCGATAGATTTCTTCTCCAGCCATCCTGAGAAATCTGTTTTAACAGATAATCCTGTATCAACTTGTATAAAATAAGTAGTGCCAAGGCAGAGAAGTACAACAGCTATCAGTAAGGTGCTGTGAAGGCTGCTCAGTTTCCTTTTGGTGTGTAGTACACCAGAGTGCCATTAAAGTTCTCCTTAGTATTTTTAAGAAGGCAGTGTGTTTTTCAACAATGTGATATGCAGTGCTACCTTAGAAATGTTCTGATACTCAGGTACTATTTATCAAATATGCACACCTCTCCCAGGTAGTCACAACCTATCATCATTGTCTGTTAATATTTGAACCTTCCTTGTTGCACTTTGGCAAGTACACTAAATGAGCAAAATAAAGAACATTTGTATGTGTTATTTTTTGTGTTTTAAGAAAACTGTTAAAACATTTTCATTATTTAAATATTCTTGCGACACACTGCCCCTGCTTATAACCTGAACAGTGGAATACTTGAAAAATGTTTAATAGTTCATTGAATTAAACCATTCATTTGTAATACATTTTGACCTTGAGTTTTTTTATTAAAAATTGTTATAGTAATACATGATACTCTGTCAGCAGTTTCTACTTAATATAAGGGTGATTGTTAACTTACTAGAACATTTGCAGTTGTGGAGTGATGAAAGGTAGTGTTATGTTAACAGAAAGAAGGGTAACTCTCGAGTCCAGTTGTTTCATGTGGTACATGTTGAAGCATAAATGGTCCCCTTTTTTTCTCACTGAATTGCATAAATGTAGAAAATTTTGGTTGGCATTATTCTGTATGGCACATAGGATAAAAGGTTAACTTAAGAAATTACATTATTTACGAAATCTATATTGAAAATAGAAAATTATGATTGTTCATAGAACTGCATTAATAGGCTTAACTACCAAGCAGTTGACAACTTCCTACATTCCTGTCCTCCTGTAAGTCTTCTACTTTTGGCTTTTTCCATTAGGGGTTGCCACAGAGGATCATCTGTTTCCATTTCTTCCTGTCCTCTGCGTCTTGCTTTGTCACACCAACCACCTGCATGTCCTCGTTCACCACATCCATAAACCTTATCTACAGCCATCCTCTTTTCCGCTTACCTGGCAGCTCCATCCTTAGCATCCTTCTTCCAATACACCCAGCATCCCTCCTCAGCACATGTCCAAACCAAAGCAATTTTGCCTCTCAGGCTTTGTCTGCAAACTGTCCAACCTGAAATGACTCTCTAATATGCTCATTTCTAATTCTGTCCATCCTGATCACACACAATACAAATCTTAACATCTTTAACTCTGCCACCTTCAGTTCTGACTCCTCTCTGTCAGTGTCACCATCTCCAACCCATATAACATAGCTGGTCTCACTACCATCTTGTATACCTTCCCTTTCACTCTTATTGGTACCTGTCTGTTACAAATCACTCCTGACACTCTTCTCCAGCCACTCCACCATGCCTGTACTCTCTTCTTCACCTCTCTTCCACACTCACCATTACTCTGAACTGTTGATTCCAAGTAGTTAAACTCATCCACCTTCTCCAACTCTACTCCCTGCATCCTCACCATTCCTCTATCCTCTCTGTCATTCACACACACACACACACACGCACATACACATACACACACGCACACACACACACACACACACACACACACACACACACACATTCAGTTTTAGTCCTGCTGACCTTTATTCCTCTCCTCTCTAGAGCACATCTCCACCTCTTCAGGGTCTCCTCAACCTGTGCCCTACTCTCACTACAGATCACAATGTCATCCCCAAACATTATAGTCCACAGGGACTTCTTGTCAGATCTTCTCTGTCAACCTGTCCATCACCATTGCAAATAAAAAAGGGCTCAGAGCTGATCCTTGATGTAATCCCATATCCACCTTAAATACATCCATCACTCCTACTGCAGACTTCACCACTATCACACTACCCTCATACATATCCTTTTATCACTCTTACATACTTCTCTGCCACTCCCGACTTCCTTATACAATACAACAACTCTTTAGGCACCCTGTCATATGCTTAAGTCCACAAAGATACACTGAAACTCCTGACCTTCTCTATACTTCTCCATCAACACTCAGAGCAAACATCGCATCTGTAGTGCTCTTTCCTGGCATGAAACCATAGTGCTGCTCACATTAATCATCACCTCCTCTCTTAACCTAGCTTCCACTACTCTTTCCCATAACTTCATGCTGTGCCAATCATTTTTATCCCTCAGTAGTTGCTACTGCTTTGCACATCACCCTTATTCTTAAAATTTGGTACCAAAACATTTCTCCACTCCACAGGCATTTTTTCACTTTCCAAAATTTTCATTAAACATTCTGGTTAAAAACTCCACTGCCGTCTCTCCTAAACACCTCCATGCTTCTGTAGAGTCCATTTTCAGATTTCTGTAACATATATCCACATGCCCTTCAACCGTTGACAGCTTCTTCTAATTAATTCATGTGTGTCACCAAAACATGAAAACAAAAAAAGCATATTTGTTGAAGGGGGGGGGGTCCCCATAACTCTTTTAATGTAATGTACTAAGTTACTCACTGGTCACACATTTGTAAGGAAAATGCAAATACATGAAAGGGCTAATGTGTTCTAAATCCATTCTGCAGTATTTCACAACTAGCAATATTAAAAAGTGCAGCTGGAGTTCAGATTTCTGATAGGAAACAACAATCATCATCATCATCAAACAGTTAAATGAGAGATGAAAATACTCCCAAACACAACAGCAGCTGAATTATGTTGCCTACACCACATGTACAAACAGCAAAACCATACTTAAGATAAAACAAGTACAAACACAGCTAGCATGTCTTTGTCCCATTCAACAGTGGAATTGCACTCCAGCATTACATTACACAAAGAAATTACATTAGCCCCTTCATAAGTGATAAGATCTTTGGTAGGTGAGTGATATAGCATTCATATGTTTTTTTTCTTTTTCCCCTTGATCTTTGTCCTCATCATGCATGCTCATCATCCACCTCCTCTTATAGGACTTAATGTTACACTAGAGCTGTCGATTTTGGCCGTATTACTAATTTCAGCAGCCTGAGGATATGGCTTCAACGTCTGCTAACCAGGATCGCTCATGTTCAAGGCAGACCATAACTATATCCCCAGGATGGAGAACTACCCAACAGCCCTGCTGCACTGTCAGTTTTCTTTCTTTTTTTTTTTACTTCATTAGTATGAATCATCCCTTCATTTAGCAGGCAAGCTTGTTCTCAAAGCCAGACAAAGCAGGCATGAACACTTCTGGCTTTGAGATGCATGCATGCACTAACTTTTGGTTACTGTGCTTGCACATCATGGGTGTTCGTACTACTGCAGCAAGGTCCAGTCTTCATTAAAAACAATGGGAGCAGAGAACTGATCCATCCCCATCGCTCCCATAGATGGTTGAGCATTTGAGTTTTCAAGTGTCACTCAGACCTCAGACATCTACAAAATATTTTAAAAATTTGATCATGTGTTATGCTGCATGCACTTCGCTGTTACTGACTGACAGTAACAAAACTACAGCTGTTATTATTACTCTTCCATTAAAGCCAGTCTGTCTGTCATTAATGCCTGATTGCCTCTTGATTCATATATTTATCGATTCATAAACTGTTACTAGCCTAAGAACCTTGGGGGTGGGGCTTCTAAGCTAGCCAAGTTTTCCCGAAAGAATAGTGATGTCCTGTATCCAAATAGCACATGGAGAGCCAGACATTTATAAGTTGTCTCCTGTCCATTGGGGCATAAAGGACATGGGTGCCAGGTCCAGTGCAAATTTCCTATTCCCCATCCACTGGTCTAGGTTGTGCTTAAACTGGGTAATAGATGAACTCAGCTTCACATGGATGGGAAGCCTGTTTTCATAGGAGGGGCTGTCTCTGAGACATATTATCTGTCTCTCCAGCATGTTCTGTTTGTCACAGACAAAATTCAGGTCCTTAGACCTTGTATTTCTGGTACTCTTTGACTTACAGTTATGTAGGAGATTCATATGCGTGGTGTTTGTGGATCCCTTGTAAGCCAGGCATAGATCACTTCTCAACAATTTATAGGAGACTGAGTGGAGGGAAAAGGCTTTAAGGTGCTCTACATAAGGTAGGTTTGTTAGTCCTTGTATTTTTTGTAAGGAACCTCTGTGGTCGATGTAGTTGATGCATATGCCTGGTTAGGTACATACCAAAGGGAGCATCATACTCTGATTGGTTTGATAAGGGCGGAGAACAGTGGGATAATGACTTCCTTGGACGTAGATACCATGCCCTTACTTATAAGTTGCGCAACATAAAAGGATTTCCTCACCACTGTGATCACATGGTCAAAGGTAAGGCTGTTTTCTACATGCATACCCAGATTCCTGACCACTGGGTCAACTCTTAGAGGTATATTATCAATATGGTAACTAGCTGGCATGGTTGACTTCCCAAAGAGTACAGTTATGGATTTCTTAGCATTGAGTTTAAGACTATGGCTTTGACACCATTTCTTAGAGGTAGACCTTCTTGAAGAATGTTAGTGTCTGCAGGGGAGTTGGTGAGAACCTCCAGCTTGCAATCATCTCCAACCTTAGTCAGCCATAAACCTTCAGCATTTACTTCCATTTCAGAGAAATAGATGCCAAAAAGGAATGGGCCCAGTACCGAGCCCTGGGAGACTCTGCTAGTGACTGGCAATCTTGGTGGAGGTGGCCTCGCCTGTTTTGACCTCCTGAGTCCTATGAGTAAGCCATTTGGCTTATCCAATGGATGATAAAAGCATTGATACCTAAATTAATAAGCTTGTCTATAATGCCTGAGTAGGGTATTGTATCAAAAGCCTTGGCCAGGTTGAGGTAAGCTGTGTGCACAGTTTTACCTTCATCCAGTGCTTTACTGACCCTCTCAAAAGAGTCCACCAGATTTAACAGGCAATGACATTCCTTTAACAAAGATGAACTTTGATGGGTCCAGCATTTTCAGGTTACCTGTATCCTCGTTTATCATGTCCATGATGACTGTTTCCATGGTCTTGCATATAAGGCTGATAAAATTTATGGGCCTGTAGGTACCCGGAACAGTTGTTGGACCTCCTTAGTGCAGGGGAATGACTGTAACCATCTTCCGTTCCTTGGGCACAAAACCTGACTGAAGGCTCCAGAGATGTCATGTTTCATGTCATTTATTAAACATACTGGGATGTTATCAGGGCCCATCAATGCAGTGTTTTTGACCTTGGAAAGTGTAGTGCCTTGATGGCCTGTAACCTAGTAATGGTTGAGGGGATTGTATTATTTGGCATTTCTGTTGGACTGTCTAGTGGACTGGGGAGAGAAATATGAGCTGAACCTGAGAGTCAGTAGGTTAGCAATGACCTCTGGTTCAGTGGAGGGTGATGCCATTTACAGTAAGTTCTACACATTGTTGTGCATTTCCTCTGAGGTTATGGACATAGCTGTAGAATAGTTTGTGGCTGTCCTTTGCCTGAGAAGCTATTATTTATTCAAATTTAGCATTTGAATTAGTAATTAACCCTCTTAGATGCCTGTTTAGATTGGTTGGGGGCTTCTAGTATATATGGTGGTGTTCCCCCTATGCTTGGGCAAGGTTTTTTCTTTTCTTTTCTTTTGTTGTATTGATAATGTGATTCCAGCAAGGTGGCTTGTCTTTTGAGTTTGTCTTGTTCTTAAGACTGAGCACAGCTCACTCTATACAGCTATCAATATGGCTGTACAGAGAGTTCGTAAATAGCTCAAAGTATGTTGTGGTAGTTACTGGGTTTGGTGGTGCCTGGAATTTAGCCAAGGTTTTGCTTAGTAGAGAGAAGTTAGCCTTGGAGTAGTTCCTAAAAGTTTTTGTTTCATTGGATGCCCGGATTTAATTTTTCAAGTAATATTGCCTTATGCTTAGATCTGATGAGTGAAGATATTACATTGGATGAGAAACATCAACCCCCCCCCATGTTCGTGAGTATAAGGTCAAGGATGTTTATTCTCCTAGTAGGAGAATGGAACAACTCTTCTAGGATGTTGGGATAACAAAGTTTAGGAATCGCTGGGCTTGTGCATTAGAAGTGGTGTAGGATTCCCAATCTGTAGAGGGGTAGTTGAGATCCCTGATAAATGTCGTATTGGGTTGATCAGTGAGGGACTCTAGTAAACTGAGATAGGTAGTATGGGTTTCCTGGGACATTGAAGGGGACCTATGGGTTGCAAGGATATTGTGCAACATCCAGTTTATGGCGAGTTGCAGGTCTTTGACTTTCAGTTGGTCATACATTTTAATTAGTCTGGATGTGAGATTGTTTTTAATGTAGACTGAGACTTTTAGTTCCCTCCTGTGCAGTAACTGGTGTAAAGGTGTGAAATGATTATAACATTGCACTGCTTGGGGTACTCTCCATGACTTTAAACTATGTCTCCATTACTACATAGATGTCTGTACTGTCCAGGGAGTGGAGTTTCTTGTTAAGACGTCTAGCATTGAGCAGTACCACCTTCAGATATTACTTCCTAGGTTCAGTTAAGTCGGTAGGTTTATCAGTTTGGCATTGCCTAAAAAGGTGTTATGGGAGGTAGGAAAGGTCTTGGCCAATATCCGAAAGCATAGAGGGGATACAAGTGCAGACCATCCCAGGCAAAGCAGCGTGGTCTGTCAACCATGTCCTGCCAGGCCGTCAGATATTGTACTCCACTGGATTGACACCAGAAGTTAAGCGAGTTGTTAAAAATCCATTATTTTCTGTTGGTAACATGGCGTCATCCTTGGAGAAGGTAGTATGCTGCTCAGTGCTAGGTTCATACCTGCCTGAGACACACAAATGGTGAGCTCGATCATGTCGTAGTTTATATAGTCAAGACAGGTACGTTTCTGGTCATTAAAACCCACATTGACTATGACAGAGACCTTTTGGTACCTGTGGTTCAGTGACATGAGAGCCTGTGTGACTTGATGAATCCTAGCCCCAGAAAGGCAGCTGTGACTCTCTTCTTACTCAGTCTGGTGAGAAGAGAGTCATGGTTAGTTGCCTTTCTTGTCATTTCCAGGGTGAAAGTCAAACTTTTCTTGAATGGTGTTCTACATATTAAGCCACCTAGGAAACCTGTTTCTCCTGCTCCCTGGGATCTCAGATTTATGTTGGAAAAACTGATTTTGCCCCCTTTCAAGCCAGCAGCTTCTGCCACTGTAAAATTCTGCACATGGAAGACTATCCTTCTGCTGGCTCTTACCTCTGCCTGCTGAGTGTATGAACTTCAGGATCTTATGGCTATTCCACTCTTTCACATTTTTCAAAAGGACAAGATGACTCTCGGGGACAATCCCTCTTTCATGCCTAAGGTAGGGAATGAGATGTCAGTCAACCAGACCATCCATCTGCCAACCTTTTTCCTTAATCCTTAAAATAAGAGGAAAGATTTCTCTGCTCACTAGATGTTCATAGACAGCTAAGGTTTTCCTTGTACAAAATAAAGATTGTCAGAAAAACTGACCAACTTTTTGTTTTATTCATGGACTCTAAACTAGGCCAGCACATCTCTAAGCAAACCATTGCATCTTGGATATCAAAGACTATTTATTTCTGTTACACACAGTATGCCTTCCTGCACCAAAGCACATTCCATGAGGGGGTGGCCTCCTCTGGGGCATCCTACAAGGGTGTAGATGCCAGGTCCATCTTGGAAGCAGCTACCCTGTCTTCTGTGCACACCTTCACCAAGCATTTACAAGATTTAGTCCACAAAAACATCCAACAGACCAACCAACAGTAGGGCAATTGTAAAAGTCAAAATACAATTTTTTAAGTGAACACTTTCGTAGTATAGACACACCACTTCTTCAGACCTAAAACACATCTAAAGCTGCATTAATAAATACTGACACCTATTAAATCAGCACCAATCTCATTTAAGTGCTAATTATCCAATAAAACCTGCAGACAAAAAGGAGTTGGTCATACAGCCATAGTGAACCATATAAAAAATAAAACACTGAGAAATCTTGTATGTCGACAAGTACATGTAAAATGGTGCATCTAAACATTAAACACACGTACCTATAAAACATAAAAAAATGTAAAACCACAGAAACTTATTCCAAATGCTATGTATGACACAAAAATTATCATCTATAATACAATAAGTAACATAAAAGTGAAAAAGTATTTCAGTTCATTTAAACAGAGGGCGATTTTTCAAAAAGGGCTTGAGGGGTACCCTGTCATTTAACCCTTTCTCCTTATCTGCCCTCAACCTAATAATCCACCTACTCTCAGAAGTTTCAGTGGAATTTATAGTGTCACCCCCCCCCTCCCACTTTCATTCACCGTCTCAACAACCAGGAACCAGAAAGAATGTGAGATATTAGTATTACAAACATGTTTGGCCAGAGCATTAGTTTGAACACCATTTCTGGTTTTTAAAAGATGCTCCTTGATACTAAACCTAAACCTCCTTGTTAGTCTTCCCAACATAAAAAGATGAACAGGAATTACATGTAGCCAAATATATTGCATTGACACTATTACAGTCATCTCTAACATTAAAAAATTCTGAACCCAAATCAGGGTGTACGAACCTATTACTGGAATCGATTAACTTGCAGTGGTTATAGTGGTAGCATGAAAAGGTGCCTTTCCTACCATTAACAGTGCTCATCCCTCTCTCCCCTCCTGGATAACGCAAAAATCTCTTCAAAGATTTCTTGTTTTTGAAGAGAAAATTAGGTCTATCCCCCACAATATTCCGAATTTCAGGATTCTGTGTCAAGACTGGCCAGTACTTCTAGATCACATCTGTGACTAGAGTCACATTACTGGAATAGTGGGTAGGTATATGTACACAATTACGAGCATTGCTTTTCTTATTCACACACTAACTCACCTGGAAGGCTTCGTAATTGGAAAAATAAGGTTTTCCAATATCTCTACTCAAACTAGCACTATTGGATAAATATATCTTTAGTAGAGTCTTTATAACCCCGTGTCAAAAAAACTCTTTTCTGGGTCGATCAACTCACTCTTAAACACCTCATCTTCCGCTGTCAGTCTAGAAGCCTTCAGAGTTTGGCCTTTCACCACATTTCTAAATATATCTTGGGGATGCATGCTGCTCCTGTATAAAAGGTGATTCCTGTGACAATTCTTTCTGTACATCCTGCTGGAAAGTCTCCCTTCACCATTCTTATAAACACAAATATCCAAAAAATTCATCTCTACACTTGAATAATTTGCATCAAATTTGAGAAAGGTGGAGGTATTGTTAACCCCTTCACAAAAAGCTTCCGAATCAGTGATGTTCCCCTTCCACAGTTAAAACAGATCAACAACAAAACGTCTGTAAAAGACTATATGTTCCCATCTATGAGGTGGCAAAATATACTTACTCTTCCAGGTAGCCCATGGCTACCTCCTCCTTCTGTAAGTATAATTTATGATCAAACATCATGACATTGTTTTTTAGAACCAATGCCATAAGATGGCATATCAAATCAATATGTGAGGTATCATAAGTCCCATCAATGACCAAGTTTTCCCTCAACAGCTGTACTCCCAAATCATTAGGTATGGATGTAAAAAGGGAGCGCACATCCAAGGTGACCAGTATCACAAGCTCCTTATATATATCAGCATGTGTGTTCACTGAAGAGGATAGAGACAGTGAGTATGAAAGCATTGACTTTTCATCGTTTTTTAAAGATATACACAAGCTTGAAGATCTTTTATACAAGAATAAAAGAGTACTGGCACAATGGTTCCATTTGGAAGCCTGTCTCAAGTATAAGGTGGTCCCTCATAGTCTTAGGATTCTTAAAATGCCAACTCAAGGTGAGCAACAACTTGAACTCTTATCTAGATGGCAGCAACTGAACTTGGAAGTAAGCTTTAATTACATTTGCTTACTAATAGAGTTCAGTGATAAAGAGGAGACTATGGTTGTGGAAAGTATTATGTCCCAAAAAGATATGCTTTTTCAAAATTACCCACATAAACTAGTGGAGGAGAGAATGGGTAATATGTTGGATTCATTGTAAGTGTTAGAAAGTAAGCTGCTTAGGCAGAAACTAGGAAAATTACAGAGGGACATGAATGATTTTAAGGTGGGCCATGTGTTTGTATGGCATAAAATGCATCCTCATACAACTGATACCACTAAGACCACCTTAACACAGCAGGGAACCCTGATTGAAGTGATTGGTGAATCATTGGCTGCAGCTTCCTCCAGTGATGACACACACAATGATGAACATCTGGGAGCCAAGCATAAGGCTAATGCATCTCCTTTGATGGAGGATTGTGGTAGTACCAACAAATTTCAGAGCAGCAGAAAGAGGGGGTTTACAGCTGTTTCCTCAGATGTGAGAGATGTTCGACAACTGAACAAGGGGAACAGGGCTAATTCTATGGCAGCACAGGAATCCACAGAAGTTCAAGATGTCGTTTTTTTCCAATGCTCCCCATTCATTTAGATGCACCATCATCTGCTTTTGTCTGCACTATCTGCAGGTTTTATTGGATAATAAGCACTTTAATGAGATTGGTGCTGATTTAATATGTGTCAGTATTTATTAATGCAGCTTTAGATGTATTTTAGATCTGATGATGTGGTGTGTCTACACTATGAAAGCACTCACCTAATAAATTGTGTTTTGTCTTTTACAATTGCCCTGGTGTTGGTTGGTTTGTTGAATGTTTTTGTGGAATTTGTTACTGTTATTTTCATCCAGCGGTTCCTTTATACTAGCTGTGACCTGGTTTGTGTTTGTTGGACTTTTACATAATGTATGCCTTTTCAAGATGCAGGGCTGCCTTTGCTAGGTCTGTCCTGACTGGTATCCTGGATAGATTATCCTCCCTTTAGCCAGCATCGCTCTCAGCTCTGGGAATCACCCACATGTTAAAAATACTGAAACAGTGATTTCAGTTAGGACATAGTACAGTTGTGTTAGAAGTTAACAGTAGATGTCCTACTGATCACCATTACATTATTCCTTCCCTACTGCCTTCCCCTCTTCTCTTCCTCTGATCCTATTCCCTCGGTTGTAAGGTACTACCTAATACACTGCATTTGGGGGAATTTTCTTATCTTTTTGAACTACACCCCTCCTAGCTGACCACTTTCTCTCAGTCATCAGGCTGCTGGCTTGGTAACAGTCTGAGATACTCATACACGTGTGCCTTTATATGCCAGTGCATACACACTGAGGTGACACATCAGATGTACCAGTACCTCTCAACTGTCCCTGATTTTCAGGGATGTCCCTGATTGTGACTCATTTTAGCTCTGTTCCTCTTAATCCCTCCTAAATTGGATGATTTTTGGAGGAAAAAAGGTGGTAAATTGCATTTGGAAAGTAGTGACAATAAGTAAGGGTTGTAGACTTATTTAACTTCAAAAGATGTAAATTAATTCACCTCTTCTTATTCTGTCAGTCTCAAGTTAATAATACTAATATTTTAAAAGTGTCCCTGATTCTGTTGACATTTGTTCCTGATTGGTTGAGAGTTAGCCACTCTGCACTCAGGAAGGTAAAGCTTTGGTACCCTGGCTGGATGTTGGTGGATAAAAACCCATATGTTAAGAATACTGCAGAAGTGATCAGTAAGATATCTGCTATGTTAATTTCTTACACAACTGTACTTATTTATCTGTCTGTAATTTATGAGTGTTGTGTGTTAAATGAAGGGCACTTACTGGTAAGGCATAATTAATCTTTGGTAGTAGAACATTTTTGTCCAAGTCCATAAAAACATTTGGGATAAGAGGGTGTAAGAGCCTGTAACATAATTTTAGTTGTGTAAGAGGTTTTGTAGTAGTATTTTCTGTGTAAATATTGAATGGAAGAGAACAGCCAGGTACAATCCCAATATATTTTTGCTGTGAGATGTTTGGAAAAAGGTTTCCTTTTAAATTGTTTACTTATAACTTAGGAAGGGTAGGTATTTTTTTTTTTTTTGTGGTGGTGGAGAAAAGCATGGCATTTGTTTAGCTGCTGTTCAGGGAGGTAATTTGATACTGGACCATAAACAGCAGCATCGTTTACTGTGCAGTTCACATTTGTGCAGAAATGAATGAGCTGGTGAACTTTCCTAGCCTGACCTTCTGTCATTTCTTGCAGCTGTGGATTTATGGTTATAACTGGACTGTGACTCGCTTGCTGAAATGTAGTGTATTCATCACTCCCGAGAATGTGCCTCTCTGTTTTTGCTCTATGCTGCAGGACATTGGAAAATTGGCATTTTCAGTGTTTTCTACAGGATATCCATGTATGCCACAAGTCCTACCACTCTGTCTCAAACTTTTTCTTATTTTTATTATTTAATTTTTACTTAAGGTTTGCAAGCTCTGCATGGGCGCTACATACATAGTAACAACAGTAAAGCAAGATTAAACCTATAACTACATTATACTGACATAACCTAACATAGATTGTGTGTGTGTAGGTAAGTGTATGCATGTGTATGTATGACTATATATATATATATATATATATATATATATATATATATATATAACATTTATTTATACAGACCCGCACACATACACACACACACAAGAAGGTTTAAAAAGAAGTAGGATCAGGAGTAATACTGTGCATAATACTACTACTGTGGTGCTTGGAGCTAATACTGTGTTCTCTAGATTGTGTAATTAAGCTAGGTAGGAGGTTCAGTTTTCACTGTGGGAAACTTTTGTGTGTGGCTGCAATATCAGGTACATATGGCTGCCTGGGCAGACGTATCCGCTTTCAGTCAGGGGGAAGAATTTAACCTGGGTGAGTATTCCACCATCCCCTTATCCCACTTTTAGGGTTGGGGGTTGACATAATGGTTATGGTGTTTACCTCACCGATTCCAGGTGCAGGGTTTGAGTCACACCTTTGAAAGAAAAATTGGATAGGGTTCAAATGGCCCACATGGACAGCTAGCTTAGTACTTACCTATGAAACTGTGAACCTGTATGGGTTTGTAGGTGTGTATTAAGCTAATGATCACTGGAGCCTTTTTAAGCCTAGCCATGCACCCCAAATCTTGGACAAGTTCTGGTCCCTCGGTAAGCAAGGGCTTAGCAAATGAAACATTTACAAGTAGGGGTCTTGGAGATGAAACATTTACAGTCTGCCTGTGTCCATTGGAGTTGTAGATGCCAAATGATGGGTGAATTTCCAGTTCACTCAGTTGTCTAAGTTGCACTTGAATTGGATTAGGGAGCAAAGTGCAGTTGTGTAAAATTTTATTTTAACAGTAGATGTCCTTCTCTTCACTGTTGCAGTATTCTCAATAGAAGGAATGTACCGCCCAGAGCAGCCCGAAGCTCAGCCAGTATGAAAAAGCCCAAAAAAGATCTTGTATGCAGCATACATCTCATTTGTGCTCCCTGCAAAGAACATATGGCATACAAGGGATATATGGATGCAGCTACCTAGAACTGAATTGCCCCTGAAGAGAACAGTCCCCATAGGACAAAGGAATCCATGCACATTCAGAAGGTAAAAATACAGAACAAACAAGAGGAGGTTGGAGGGAGGGAGCAAATACTGTAACAGTGAATAGAAGTACATCTCCTGTTATGGTAATATTCTCCAAGTAGAGGAGAGAGTGTAAAAGCTCAAGAAACAGTATGGGAGCTGGAAGGATGAGAAGAGCCCTCAACAAACCAATATAAAATAGTTTCAGCAAAACCTGCTCTGGTCCTAGAAACCATAATGCTTAGGGAAGGTAAGCACTGAAACCCAAGTAGCAGCTTCAAGAATGGAATTGGTGTCCAACCCCTTAAAGAAGGCACCAGTCCTAGTGGAATGAGCTCAAACAGAAGTAAAAAGAGATTTGCCATGAAAAGGATAACAAAAGTAAATGGCCTTAGATATTAGGGAAGTAAATACTGTGGGAAGAAATAGCCAGGGAATTGTTATGGCTAGGCTTGTATAGGCCCTAGGGCCGATAGCCTAATACTAACCCATTAACCTATATCTAGGAGATGGTTTACTTAGAAATAGCCAAATCCAAAGACTGGGGATGAAAGGAAACAAAAAGATGATCAGACTTCTGAATAGTCCTAGATCTGATGATGTTAATTTTCATTTTATCCTCAAGATATGGGTTCGGTTCTGAGCATCAGAACCAAACTGTCTGTTACCACAGCTCATGGAAGCCAAAAACCCTCAAGCCTAACCCTTAGACACAATGCTCTGTTCCCTATTACCTCAGATCTTGTTTGCCGCTTTCCATGTCAGAAGTGGTTGCCTTTGCTTGCACGCAGGTTAAGTAAAAGTTTCATTTTTTATTCTTGCTTTCTGACTGTTCATTAGTCTGTTTTAGTCTCCTGTACCTTATCTGTTTAAATTTGAACCCTTTCAGAACTTTCCATACTTTGTCTCCTTTCTCCTTTTTCTGAAATACATTTGTATTCTCGACTGCTGATAAATCCAAAGCCCCTTCTGGGTTTTAGAGATGCCAGAAATGTGATTTTTCAAGAGATCTGCTCTATGTGCCATTCTTTTAGCCTCAGAGCTTTAGTAGAGAGAAAAAATTATTTTGAAGGGCCTTATCCCATCTGCTTTTAGTGAGGCCATATCTGATTCGGTAAAAGCAAAACTGATGTCATCTCCTTCTTCCTCTTCTAAATCCTAAGGGAATAAAAGAAAGTTAGTGTGTCAGTGCAGACTTCTCCCTCATTACCATCTTCAAAAAAAAGCTAAAGTCTTCGGTTCCTACAGTTTTTCTGAAACAGAGACGTAGTACAAAAGATATGGGTTCCCACTTCATTGGAACCAAACTTACTGGATAGGGCAAAATCTTCAATACCAGAGGGTTCTTACGAGAAGCATCCTGATCATTCTGCACCACAATTATCGGTGCAGACTGTTTCCTCAACACCAAGCATTTCAGCACCAAGCAAGCTATCAGGGTGAGTGTTCCATGTTGTCACTACCTAGAATCTCATACTCTCCCTCATTTGATCCCTTTCCAGATAGTCTGCCTTCACCCTTTCTGGAAAGGCCAAAATCACCCTCCATTCTGTGTCTCTGTTGCACAAAAAGCCTAACTGAAGATGATGTTGAGAGACTGGTGATTAAGATAATCTGGGCAGGGAGATTGACAGGTTGCACTGCAGCTCCAGTCCCCACAGGCTTAGCTACCAAAGTTTACTTTACTCCTCCTCCTCTAACTTCAGTTGAAGTTTTGGAGCCCTCAGCTCTGAGTTTCCTGGCGCAGACTTATCTGGTTCGAAGATGTTTGTGTCTTCAGAACTGATTCTGTCTTGGAGTCCTTTGATTCAGTTGGAACTGGAGACCTCTTGAGGCCAAATCTGCCCTGTCAGCTCCAAGAGGCTAGAGTTGATTCCTATTTTTTCGGAGCTTTCTCTGCACCTTGGAGTCTCTGCACAGATCAGATTGGCTTCAGGCTTGGGTGGTCTCTCTTCAGAGCAGGAGTGTGACCATGGTTCTGGGGCAGTCTTTCTCAGTTTTGGGTTCTCTTTCCAGCATTCAAGGCCATGGAGAGGGCCTTGACTGCAGCAGTTAGCCAGTTGGCACCTTACACCTTGCACTTTGAAGCAGACCTTTCTTTCCTTCCGCCCAGATATTTAAGCAGTACCTCCATTGGGTCAGGGAGTGCCAAAACCACAGGATTCCCAAACGGGAATTCCCTCTTCTTCTGATATCTCCCCATATCATCCCACTGAGGAGGTTCCTCAGAAGAAAAAGTGCAAATGAATCAATCAGAGAAGACACTGGCTTTGATGCAGGGGAGGGATCTACAAGGTCACCCCTGATGATGTCTGCTTTGCAGATATCCTAGAAATATTAAAACAGAGGGGTGACTGGAAGTCCCAAAATCTCTCTCCCAAGGAGTCAGTTTACCTGCAGGGCTTTAACACTCTGCCATCTACTTCTTGGGTGACTCTGCCCACTGACGAGCTCATTCAGTTGCTCTCTCAGCAGGCATGGAAGGCCCCTGATGCCATAGAATCTTTCCCCAGGAGATCTGACAAAAATTCTGTCTACCTCTGAAGACAAGCTGTTAGCTGTTGATGCCATGGTCATGGCAGCAGCTACAAAAAAGGAATTGACTGAGGAGATTTCCTCTATCCATCCACCCAACAGAGTCTCAGGCGATTGATAGATTTGGGAAAGTGGGTCTATGCTTCATCGACCTTTGCTTTAAGGTCCTTGAATTTCTTGGCACACTTCACTAGACCTCAGAGTGATCTGGTCAAGGATTTATCAGATATCCTTGCAGGAACAGTTTATGAAGATGTCCCAAGAAAAAGTGGATTCCCAGTTGGCTACCCTGGAGTCTGTGTCAAATCTGTCAATGAGGCTCATCGCTTATGCAGCTGAAGGGACCAGTAGAGCAGCAGGTTCAGGTGCTGCCATTAGGAGACATGACTTGATGCACCTATTTGACTTTGCAGAGCCATTTAAATCTTTATTCATCAATGTAGCCCTTGATGAGTTGTCCCTGTTTGTTAGTTCAAAGGTTAGAGAAACTTTATGCAGGTATGAGAAAGATGGAAAGACCCTTTCTGCTGTGGGTGTATGTTTTTCACTCCTCAATGACCATTCTCTTAGAAATCAGAAAAGCAGTGGAAAATGTGGTTCAAAAAGTTTCAAGGGCCTTTTCAGAACACATGTGGAGATATTTTTTCAGGAGCAGAGGGGGGCACTTCAATGGAAGATGCTGCCCTGCAGCAGAGGTGGTCCACAAAATCAGAGTTTCAGTGACACCTGAAAGGAGGCCTGGTTGTCTTCCTCTGAAGGCAATTGAGGGGAAGTTAAACCTGTACCAGAATGCCCGGTGAAAACATTGGATGCTTGGGTGCAGAGGATTATATACAGAGGTTATACAACTCCTTTTTCTCTTCCTCTTTGTATGCAAGAAAATCCCTGATGTTCCACTCAGAGGGAACAAGCAATTCTAGAAATCCAGAAACTGCTAGAAAAAAAAAGTCATCCAAGAAGTCCCACCAGACCAGAATGAGTCTGGAATTTACTCAAGATTCTTTTTAGTGCCAAAGATGAGGACACTGGAGACCAATTTTGGATCTAAGTGTACTGAACAAATCAGTTCATCAAACCAAATTCTGGATGGTCATGGGTACAGCCCATTTTTTCTTTTTTGGAAAAAGATGATTGGATGTGCTCAGTAGATTTTCAGGATGTGTATTACCATATAAAGATGGGCAAAAGATCCAGAAGATTCCTCACTTCTGTCTGGGAGCCAATCACTTTCAATGCAGAGTTCTGCCCTTTGTTCTCACCACAGCCCCTAGAGTGTTCACCAAGTACATGTCAATAGTAGTAGCTCACTTGAGACTGCAGGTATTCTGAGTGTTTCCATATCTAGATGATTGGCTCATTACCTCTCCGACCAGGCATCAGTTGATAGAAACAAGAGACCATGTACTATACCTTTGCTCTTACCTGGAAATAACTGTAAATTACCAAAAATCAAAATTAACCCCAATTCAGAATTGAGTTCACAAGTGCCCTTCTCAATGCTCAAACATCCATAGCTTCTCTTCCCTCTGTGAGGTTGCAAAAAAAAAAATCAGAGTTCAGGTACAGAAACTAATCAGCAACAGAAAAGTAACTGCTCACCTAGTCCTTCAAGCACTGGGCTGTATGGCTGCAGCTATAACTCTAGTTCCTTTAGCAAGCTACCATATGAGGATACTACAATGATTACTAGCATCCCAAGTGTCAATGTTACATCAACCTATGTCAGACTGGATTTTAATCAATCATTGCAACAAGGATGTAGCTTGATGGATGCATTATGGAGACATTGTTTTAGGCTGTCACTTTGTCCCATCACAACCCCAAGCCATAGTGACCACAGATGCCTCCCAGATGGGGTGGGGGGCATTATCTGGGCAAGGCTGTCCAAAGCAATTGGTCCTCCACTGAGGCCAACTTGCATATCATTCTTCTGGAGCTAAGGGCAGTGCTTTTAGTGTTGCAAGCCTTTAAGACTGGTCATACTTTGGGAGCATTTGTAATTCAAACAGACAATATGTTCAGTGGTTTGGTACATCAACAAGCAGGAAGGAACTAAATACCTACCACCTATGTCAAGAAGCTCTCAAAGTGTGGCAATGGGCGATTTCTTTCAACCACTTCCTGATAGCAATGCACATTCCGGGGTGTTCCAGTGTGATATCAGACAAACTAAGCAGGTGTATTCTTCTACTTCACAAGTGGTCTCTCAATCCAAAGGTGACTGGAATGATTTTTCATTGGTGGAGCCAGCCTTGCTGCAACCTATTTGCCTCTCCCTATAAACAAGTGCAGCAATTATTTTGCCCTGATTCCCTCCTCAAGGGGAGTCTCTGAAAGATGTTATTTTACACACTTGGCCCTCTGGACTGCTGTATGCCTTTCCCCTGTTTCCTCTAATTCCGAAATTCCTATAGAAAGCAATCAGACTGAAGAGCAAAGTAATCCTCATTGCACCTTATTGGCCTCAGCAGATATGGTTCCCCTTCCTTTGACCTTATCTGATTCAACAGCCTTGAATTCTGGACCTGGTTCCAGATCTAGCCCATCCAGATGGGAATACTACTTCATCCAAACATTGTGAATCTCAAGCTGACAGCTTTGTTTCTCCAGTTCCATTAATAGCCAGGCTTCCTTCATTTTCTTGCGTGGTATGCCATATTCTTTTGGCCTCACATAAACCAGCTACACGCAAACTCTATGCTAGTTCAGCACCCATTGAAAAGATCCTAGAATTTTAGCTTTACTTTTCAAAACAGGTGCTCTCAGTTTACCATCAATATTCAATTGGCAGATATTTCTAATTTCCATAATGGTTTTGGAGAATCCTCCTTGGCTTCTCGTAAACTTTGTAAAACCTTAAGGGAATACTGTTGCTAAAATCACCTTACAAAGATCCTACTTCACCTCTGGTTTGGAACTTAGTGTTACAACCATTGTTCAGTCTCCTTTTGAACCATCAGATGAAAAACAAGCTCTGAGTAAACTCATGCCAATCCTTTGAGGATGGTTGGATGGGCTTGAAACATGCTTCAGTTTTTGTCTTCCCTTAGAAGAGATGCCAGCCCTAACAAATACCGGAGGTTCCAAACTCTTGGTGAGATTTGATAATAGAACCTGGAACTTCCTCCCTAACCAATATCTGCGGAATCCCTCTAGGACCTTCTGAGATAATCAACTGTACTTCCCCCTTGACATTCAGAGCTGAGGCCTGCAAAGCCTCAGAGGACATGTGAAAAGATGGATCCATGCCAGCCTGTAGCAGGGTCATGGCAGAGGCATTCAATGTAGATGCCGAATGATCTACAGAGCTATTACCTGCTTCTAGTGGGACATCTGGTGGAGGCTGGACAGCTAAAGAAACAGCAGAGACATCTTGACCGTTTTATTTAGTGCAAGTATCTCAGGTTTGAAAGATTCTGCCATGGTACCCTGGGCTAACTGTTTATGCCACTGGTTTTCAAGATAAATAGCCAGGGAAGACAGGTTCTGTGTGTTTTGAGCACAAATGCCTTATAGATACTGCAACAGGTATGGTCGTAGGAACCACCCAAACAAAAAAAGACACTGTTTGTGACAATCTTATAAGGAATCTGCTTCCCACACTGGCATTTTCCCTTCTTGGATGACACAAACTCTAGGTAGTAAAATAAAATGCAAGACAAAAAAAATGGGGCACTTATCTAGTGTTGCTAAATGTTCATTAGAGCAACAAGCATTAAGACCAACTGGCAAACTTAGTGCTCAAACTGGGTGCAAAAAAAGTTCTAGGTAGTTGCAGCCCTACATCCCTTTTATGCCCTACATTCTGTACTGGAAGCATAAATGTGACGTTTGGCGTATACAAGATCTTTTTTAGGCTTTTTCATACTGGGCAAGCACTGGTCTGCCTTGGGCAGGACATCCCTTCTATTTAGAATACTGCAACAGTGATATAGGACATCTCTATTCACATGGATGGGGGAGCCCACTCCAGACAAGGGGTAATCTATTGGATACAGATCTGTCTTTCCAGCAGTTCCTGTTTATATCACAGGCAAGGTTTAAGTCTTTAGAATGGGTAAGTCTGATCCTGTTTGTTTTGTGGATATGCAGGAGGTCCATCAGAGTGCAGTCCAAATATACTTGTATGTTAGGCATAGATCTCTCCTCAACAGGAATAGGGCTTTGAGGCTGTCTGCTCACGACATTGTGAGGAACCTTTGTGGATATTCCAATTGCTGGATGTACTTTATGTACATAGAAAAGGGGGCATTGTACTGAATACAGTGGAACAATGACCTTGGACCTAGATGCCATCCCTTTGTTTATAAGTTGCACAACATAGAAGTAATTCCTCACTACCATAAGCACGTGGTGGTCAAAGGCTAGATTACTTTCTATGCACATTCCCATGTCTCTGACTACTGGGTAGAATCTTAGTCATGTGTTGCCAGTATGGTAGCTAGCAGGGGTGGCCAACTTCCCGAAATATAGTACTAAGCATTTCTTGATATTTAATTTTAGCCCATGGGTCCAATGCTAGTTATTTGTCTGTGTCAGACCTCCTTGGAGAGTGTTAGTGTTGGTGGGGTATTTTATTACTGCTCCTAATTTGCAATTGTCTGCAATTTTTTTTCAGCCAGAAGCCCTTGATGTTGGCCTTGACTTCAGAGAAATAGATGCCAAAAAGTGTGGCCCCAGGACTGATCCCGGAGGGATTTGGCTGTGACTAGCTTCTTTGCAAACATGGATTCCCTACTTCCAACTTTGTGGGTCCTGTCTGTGAGCTAGCTGGCTATCTACCAGGTGACATAGAAGTTTGTACCTAATATCTTCAGTTTTGTAATGAGTGGAATATTGTGTTAAATGTTTTGAGCAGGTCAAGCTAGACAGTACGAGCCATTATGCTCTTATCTATTGCTTTGGTGGCCTTCTCAAATAAGTCCTCCATGTTGAGATGGCATGACCTGCTCTTGACAAAACCAAACTGGGCTGGCTGCAGTATTTGAAAGTTTCCTATATCATTATTGATCATTTACATGATAATTCTTTATATACAAGACTAGTGAGAGTCATGAGACTGTAATTTCCAGTTTCTGTAGAGGGCCCATTTTTGAGCAGAGTGATGACTGTTGTCATTCTGCATATTAGAGTCTAGGGTTAAGTAGTGATTCCAGACAGCCTAATAGGTTATGTTTCTTGCTATTTAGAAGGCAGCCTGGGATACTGTTCATAGGATCATAGGAGGTTACTAGGCTAATGACCCCGAGGCCCTTACAAGCTTAGCCAAGAGTTTATCCCCAAAAAGAAACCTCAGTCAGCACCTATCACCCTTGTCAGTGAGGGACACGGGTGGAACCTCTGGGGCGAATTTGTGGTTTCCCATCCACTCATCAAGGTTTCACTTGGAAGGTCAGCGAGGTGCTCTGTTTGACATGTATGGGAAGTGTATTCCAGAGATGGGGCAGCCTCTGGGAGACAAACCTGTCTCTCCAGAAGGCTTTGTTAATGTCACATATTAGGTTTAGACCTTTTGAGCAGGTAGTGTGTGAGGAGGTAGACTTACAGATATGGAGCATCTCTAGTAGGGCAGGGTCCGAGATTGACTTGTAGGTTGGGGCCCATCAGTGCAGTGTGATTGGCCTTCGCATTGAGAACCTGCTCTGTAGTGATACTTGACAGGGTTATATTTGATGTTAGATGAATCCTTAAAAAACAACTTACTATTTGAAGTCAAACTTTGTGAATACAATCTGATATTTAACTGTATTGATTCTATTAGTAACAAAGTGAAAGTCCAAAAAAAATGGCCAAATTAGCAAGGGATGAAAGAGATTATGCAATGGGGACTGTTTATGCCCAAGCCTAATATTAACAATAGTAAAAAAAAATCTTGGGACAGGATAGTTTTCAGCTGAATATGTGGTGACTGTGGCTGATGTATTGAGTAGTGACAATGTTCCATTTGAAGGCAAGGATTTTTTTTAGACACTGAACCTTTTCCACCATTGAAACTTTCCAAAAGGTTAGTATAGGGGAACTAAACCAATGGTTCTACTGCAACCCCCACCCCACCCCTGGACAATTCCCTTCCTTGTCAAAATTGTCAAAAAACTTTGGAAAAAGAAAAAGGGTTGGTGCTGTTGACGATGATGTTGCCTTTCATGTACCTGTACTAGATTGTACTAGTCCTATCAATTTTCCATTGGGAATTGATATGGTAGTGGGTATTAGCCAGACCCAATGTTGCACTACACTAGATATAAGTCATTGTGTAATATGGAGATGAAAGGGATGTACTGTTTATAATTGTAGTGATGTGAACATTGATATGACATTATGATCTGTTCTCAAAAGGCTTTAATTTCATGCCTAAGACTAGGACAGACATAGGTGAACTAATAATTGGCTTGAAATTATGTATTCTAATAATTTTTAACAATAGCGCCTTTAATTTTCCTGGTTCTGATTCAGTATGTTGGAAGGATTCTCAGGTTGTCATTTCCTAAAAAAAGCACTGTGGAGGAAGACAATGCTGTAGCTAATAGTCAAAAGCGTGGAGGGGAAAGTTGCAGACTATCCCTGGCAAAGCAGCATGGTCTGTTGACCATCTCCTTCCATTGAAATATTGCACTTCCTTAGACACTAGAAACTAAACCAATTATTGAAATCCGTCATCTTCTGTTCATATTGTGGCATCATCCTCAGAGAAGGTAGAATACTGTTCAATGCTATACCAGCCTGGAACATATATTCCAAGAACTCTGTCATATCTCTCTTCATATAGTTTCATGAGGTATGTCTGAGTTATTTATATCCACATGGACTGTGACAGAGTCATACTGGTACTCATAGTCCAGTGACCTAAGCGCATGTGTAATCTGGTGGATCCTGGCCCTTGATAAACAACTGACCATAACTTTCTCCTTATTCTACCTGATGAGAGGCACATCACTGTGTCTCACAATGGAGTCTCCAGTGACAAGAATGTTGGGTATGTGGTGGCTTGCCTTATGGGCTTAGAAGTAGAGGCTTCATGAGGTGTGGTTGCATGTTGTTGATAGAGGTGTTGCTTTGAAAGAGTGCATTTTGGGCTGCTGAGGGCATTTATTGTGTGTGCTTCATCTAGGAGGTCTTTGGGGTTTAGGAAGGTTACAGTTAAGTGCCTCAGCAGCTATGAGTATATGCATTTGGTTCATGCTGTGCAAGATGAGTGCAATGTGTGCTCTACTGACAACCTGATTGACATTAGGAGTGCTTTTTTGTGAGAGCTTTTCTACAGTAACATTGTGTAAATACATCTTTCATATACCTTATCAGTTTGAGAATTAACTGGTGGTTAGTGAACATGATGTAAGTTCTACACTGCCTCAGGATGTCTGGGTCCACCAGTCTGACAGTGGGGATAGTGGTAAGGTTCATATCCATGGGAACAAGGCCTTTTTATTGATTAAATGGTTGCTGTAAGAATATGGAATAAAGTCAGGAGTATCTGGTTTGTACCACTAGGGATGGTGCTTATTGCACAGAGGTAGCTCCCTTGTGCAACTAGGTATTGGTAAAATTTCAAGGGTACTTTTACAAGGGAAATATCAACACAGAGGCTTGGGTCTATACAGGGAACTGTCAAACACTATTAGTAGATCCTGACAATTTATGAATGAAGTATTAATAGAGTTAGGTTAGACACTAGCTAATCAAACAGTACTTGTTGAAAAAAAATAATTAGCTTTGTCAAGAATGCCGAATAGTGGGGATTAACCTAATTGGTTACTACATGGCTACAACTAGTGCTGGTCTCACTACAGCATCACATTGAATGGGATTCAATGTCCCTTTGCTTCTTTCATTAGAAGCAAATCAGTAGCACTGATCTCAAGATAAGAAGCAGGCCACAGGCTCTTTGATGAACAGCAGTCTTGTGCCAGATGATGCATGGGTCTGTAGGCTTGTTATAGCCTTTTCCTGGTAGTTGCCTTTAAATAACCAGACTGCTAAGGAAGATCCCACACAGACACTCCCTGACCAGTCAGAGGTAGTAAAGAAATAAATGACCCTCTGCCCCTTCTATCAGGAGAAAATGGTCACACAGATTCCAAACTGGCTCCTATGAAGCAGTCTTCAGGCTTACCAGAGATCAGCAGTCTGTGCGCCTTCTCTCACCAATAGCAAACTCTCAAGATGACTACTGAGAAATAGAATGTGGGCTCTCCAATAATTTGCGGTCTTGGACCAGATGTTGCAGATTTTAAAGGTAAGGTGGAAAAAAGGGTTACTATCCTAAGAGCTGCAGTGTACACTAAGCAGTTAGGAAGATATGAGAGGAGGTAACTTGAGCTTTAGCAGACTAAGAGGAGAGCCACTTTTTTAAAACATAAGATGGATTGGATGGGGGTGGTCACTCAGTATTCTGGCTGTGTAGAATACAGTGGGATCATCATCAGCCCCATCTTTCCTATTTTCTACACAGGGCCAGGGTGTTGTATCAACTGTCACAGTCTCTGTAAATTCAATGCCACTCTCCTACCTTCTTACCTACTAATGGCTGACTGTTGTAGGTCTTCGCTCACACAGTCTATACACCTCTTTACTGGATGCCCTTGTTTTCTCTAGCCTTCTTCCTATCTGTCCCAAATCTTCTTCAACAGATTGTCTTCTACTTTTCTGCACATGTGCCTGAACCACAGTAATTTGTTCTGTTTGATCTTTTCTGCAATTAGAGCCAGTTTGGCTTTTGTTCGTGTCCTCATTTCATCATCTGTCCCTTAGTGTGCATCCTAGCATCCATCTCAGCACTTCATCTCCATCACTTCTATCTTCCTTAACTGCTCTTCCTTTACTACTCAGGTTTCTGTATCATACAGTTATACTGGTTGTAGAACTGTTCAGTATGTTTTACTTTTCTGCTTCATTAGCATTCATTAATACTACACCTGACACTCTGTGCCAGTTGGATGCACCCCACTGATCCTAGCTTTGACCTCATTCAGTCTTCCCTTCTCCTCAACCACCCCTGCCAGATCCTTTAAGCTGTTAAGTTTTTCCACTAGTTTCCGTTCTGTCTCAATTCTTCTTCTGATTTCCCCCATTTGCTGCCATTACAACTTTATTATCTGTATTCAGTTTCATCCGGTGTGCCTGCAGTTTTGTATTCCATTCCCTTATCATTTTGCTGAAGTTCTTGCTCAGAGTCATCCTGTAATGCCATATCATATGCATACAGTTACTTGTTTATCTGCCCCTCTGGTCTGTTCACTAATGTAGTCCATCACCAGTGGGCTCAGAGCTGAACCCTGATGCTCACTCAATCCCACTGGGGACCCCTGTGTGAGACCAAATAATATTTGTATTTCTCATTGGGTCCTTGTACATAGCCTGCACTAATTCTACCAATCTTTCTGGTACTTTGGACCACCACATGACTGCCCAAATCATCTTTCTTGAGACCTTGTCATATGCTTTCTCCCAGTCTAGGAATGCTCAGTTGGACTCTTTCCTGATTTCTAGCTTCTTCTCAAGTATCCATCTCACTGCAAATGGGTCAGTAGTACTGCATCCTGATATGAATCTGAACTGCTCATCTCCCATTTTACTTTCTGCTACTTTGCATATTCATTTATCACTGTCCCTATCCAGAAATGTCATGCAGTAGACTATTGACCCAAGACTGCTGAGCTTTATGGTGGACACACACTGGCCAATAGGGGCACATACACCACTCCCACAGTTGGCTCTATGGAATACAGTGGGATGGCAAATAAATTTAAATAACTCAAGGGGGGGTGATACCACAAAATAATTTTGTGGTTACTATCAATAGCCAGTGAAAGAGGAGAACAAAGGAATTATGTGGTCAAATTAACATAAGGGGCAAGTAACTAGACAGACAGTGACTTTAAGAACTCAACACCAATTTGGAGAAAATCTAATTTCTGCGTGGTTAATGAGCTATGACTTTGGTTTCTTTTTTAGTTTAAATATGCAGTAGAAAACATAATGCAATTAAAACACAGAGTAGTGAAAATATACCACAATATACAAAATAGAAGGCAGCAATAAAGTAATATAAAATACAAGAAAGCAGTATACAGAAAAGAAAACTAACCTTTCCTTCATGGGGGGGAACATGTGGTTCAGCCAAAACAAGGGACATAATATGTAGAAGTATGGAGGGATATTGTTAACATAGAAGAGAATAAAAATTGTAAAATACTAAGCGTTGCAGTCATACCTCTCAACTGTACAGATTTTTGCCTAATACATTTGATCCATATTTGATAAAATAGTGATTTTCTAGCAAATCATTGGTACGTTATTAAAGACTGAAGTCAGAAAATAATGACAGAAGTTTTAGTTTCAGACTTCATACCCTTCAAACAAATCAACACAACATCTGTTAATCTGATGTTGTCAGTCTTCATTTTATCCTTGACATATGAGATGTGACATGGCCGTTACTACAGTTTGCTCCAGCCAAAAACTCTTGAGCTTCACCTCTACCCACAATCCCTCTCTCCAAATTACCTCAGATCTCATTTTCCGCTTTTCCAGTCATGTTTTGTCAGAGCTCTTGAGTTTCCTTTTTTGCTTAGGTAACATCATATTTCTTCGAGTTTTTCTCTGTTTTTCCTCTCTCTGTTGTTCCTCTACCCTTTAGCTACCTTTTTCCTCTTTCTCTCATACACGTGTATTTCTTACTATCATTGTTGATAGCCTCTTTCCGTACACCTTGTTGTACTTCTTAAACTATCATTAACTGTTTCCTTTCTCTCCTCTCAACACACACACAAAATATTTTTCTATCCTTCTCAGTTTTCTGCCTTTCCTTTCCATGTGTGATTGTGTATGTGCGTGTCTTCTTTCCAGCCCATATTTTTCTGATGGCTGAGAAAGCTAAGACCCCTTCTGGCTTTAAAAAAAGTCAGAAGTGTGGCCACAAGATTCTCTCTTTTGATTTGCACTTGCTTTGTGTTTATTGTTTGGGTCCTGTGCATTTGCAGTATTTGCCATGGGTTCTGTCACAGAGCTGTTGTTGAGATATGTAATAAGCTTATCTTGAAAGGTTTGATTCTGTCTGCCTTTGGTGAAGCCGTGTCTGCAGTGAACAAGACTAAGATATATATCTTCCCCTTCATCTTCCTCTTCTTTAGAGAAGGGTGGTGGTTCTGACTTCTCTGTTGGCACCGAAATCTAATCTGAAACTGAAAAACTTGTTGCCAAAAGGCTTCTCGGAATTGGAAGTTTCTGGCTTTATATCCATGATTATGACAACTTCCCCAGCACCTACCACTATCACAACACCTTTGATGTAGAAGGCTCTGGTACAGGAGAATTTAACTACTACTACTTTGATGACACCATCTGCATCAGTGCAGACCTTTGAAACTGAACCAAGGGAGTTTTTACCTAGGACTATTTACTCCCCATCTATCAACCCTTTTGTGGGTGAGCTTCCAGAAGTTTTTCTCCAGAGACTGAAATTTCCCTCCATGTCATCCATCCATTCCACCAAACGTCTGTCAAAGCTCAATGGGAGAGACTCATGAATAAAATTGTGTGGGTGAGAGGACTTACTGGACCCTCTTTGGATCCAGGAACGAAGCCTTTTTTCACCCATTAACCGCCCCTCCTCTGATCTACTCTGAGGCTTCAGAGTTTACTCTTCTGAGTCTTCCAGCACTGAGTGTATCCTGAGATCTCCTTTTCTTCAGAACCAGTAATTCCCCTGATTTCATGATTTCAGAACCAGAGACCTTCCAGAGCCATAGCTGCCCAGCTGGTTCCATCGGGCAGGAGTCAACTCCAATTTTTTAGGAGCTGTCCCTACTCCTTGAAGCTTTGGCATCAGTCCATTTGACTCCACCTTCTGTCTCAGGGTGGTTTCTCCAGAGTGGGGAGTGACCTCGTCTGTGAGGCAGTGCATCCTGGTTCTGGGCTCCCTTCCCTCTTTTTGGGAGGGGGCCAGCCTTTGAGGCTGTTGAGAGGACCCTGTCCCGTACAATGACCAAGTTGGCACCTTCCTCCTCTGAACAAATACTCCCCTCTGCCTCTGTTATTCAACCTTTCTCTGCACTGGGACAGCGAGCGCTGAAGTCTCAGGTTTCTCCGACACAAGTTCTGTCATTTTCTGATATTTCCCCAGATTATCCCCCTGAGGAGGTCCTTCAGAAAAAGAAGTGCAAGAGGAAGGACTTAAATTTCCCTCAAGAATCGATCCCTGAAGACACTGATTTTGATGAGGGAGATGGGTTCATAATTTCACGAACTGAAGATACCTCCTTCAGAGACATCCTAGAAATTTTAAAACAAAAGGATGACTGGAAGTCCCAAAACAAACCCTTCTTCAGAGGAATCTGTTTACCTGCAGGCTTTTGGTATTTACCCGTCCCTCTTGGGTGACTCCACCCACTGACATTCATCAATTGGGCGTGGATAGCTCCAGACACCATTGAATGCATCCCTAAGAGACCAGACAAGATTTTATCTACCCCTGATGATAAGCAGTTCTGGACCAAAGGTTTAGCAGTCAATACCATGGTCACAGTGGCTGCCATGGAAAAGGAACTCACTGAGGAGAGTTCATCTATCCATCCACCCAACAAGGAGTCTTGGGCCTTGGATAGATTTTGAAAGCAGGTTTATGCTTCATTAACCTTCGCCCTAATATCTGAATTTTCTGGCACATTTCATAATACTTCAAAGGGACCCAATCAAGGAGTTGTCAGATACCCTGGCAGGAGCTGTTGCTGAGGTGCTCCAAGAGAAAGTTGCCCCCCCAGCTAGCCACCCTGGAGTCTGTGTCTAATTTGTTCTTGAGGCTTATTTGTGCATACAGCCAAAGGGACATCCAGAGCAGCTGGTTCAGGCATAGACATAAGGAGACATGTCTGGATGCACCAGTGTGACTTTGTGGAACCATTTAAGTCTTTATTCATCAATGCACCCTTTGATGGATCATCTTTGTTTGGCCAAAACGTAAGAGAAACTTTATCCAGGTGTGAGAAGGATGGTAAGATCCTTTCTGCTCTGGGCATACATTTTTCCGACCCCCCCCCCAAAAAAATATCCTTTTCTAGGAATCAGAAGACTGGTGGAAAGATTTGGTTCAAAAAATCCCAAGGGCCTTTCCAGGGCACATATGGAGGCAGTTTCCCCAGGGGCAGAGGGGAGAACCACAATCGAAGATGCTGTCCATGTGGAAGAGGTGGTTTGCAGAACTAGATCTTCAGAGGTTCTTTTCCAAGTAAGCCCTTCAGTGTTCCTGAAAGGTGGCCAGATTGTCTTCCTCTGGAGGCAGTTGGGGGATGCTTATCCTTGCACCTAAACATCTGGCTAAACATAACAACAGATTCTTGGGTGCAATGGATCATATCCAGAGGTTATACCATACCCTTTTCCCATCTTTCCACAGTATGTAAGAACAATTCCTGATGTCCTACCCAATCAGAGGGAGCCAACAGTTCTAGGAATTCAAAAACTGCTAAACAAAAGACTCATCCAGAGATTTTCAGGATGCATATTACCATATAAAGATGGACATGGTCTCCAGGAAGTTTCTCCACTTGCATTTGGGTGACAGTCAATACCAATTCAGAGGACTGCCCTTTGGTCTCACCACAGCCCCCAGGGTGTTCACCAAATGCATGGCAGTAGTAGCAGCTCACTTAAGACTGCAAGGATTCCAGGTTTTTCCATACTTGGGCAACTGGTTCATTACTGCTTTGACCAGGCATCATTTGTTAGAAGCAAGTGATTACACTCTCAACACCTGTGCCTACCTAGGAATTACTGTAAATCATGAAAAATCCCAATTGACCCTAGCTCAGAATCTAGAGTTTATAGAGGCAGTTCTAAATACAAAAACAACCCCAGCATCCCTTCCTTTAGCAAGACTCCAAAGAATTATTACACAGGTTCAAAAGATAATCCACAGAAAGAAGGTTCCTTCTTGACTAATTTTGCAAGCTGTAGGTGTAATGGCACTATCGATAACTCTAGTTCCTCTAGCCAGGTTTCACATGAGAATACTACAGTGGCTGTTAGCATCTCAGTGGTCTATGCTTCATCAAACCATGTCAGGCCAGATCCTGATCACCAGTCATTGCAAGAAGGATCTTCTTTGGTGGACTCACCTCAAAGAAAATTTCCTTGGCTGCTCCTTTGTCCTCCCAGAGCCCACAGACAACTCCCAGATGGGGTGGGGGGAGCACTTTCTGGGAAAGACTGTTCAAGACACTTGGTCCCCCTTAGAGGCCAACTTCCATATCAATAACCTGGAGCTAAGAGAGGTGCTTCTGGAGTTGCAGGCCTTTCAAACAGCTCTTTCTCAGGGGACAATTGCAATTCAAACAGACAATATGTCAGTAGTTTAGTATATCAACATGCATGGAGGAACCAAGTCTTACCCCATTCGTAGAGAAGCACTCAGAGTGTAGTAGTGGGCGATCTTTTCCAAATGCTTTCTGATAGCAACACACATTTCATGGAGTTCCAATGTGATAGCAGACAAACTAAGCAGATGTATTCTCCAGCCTCATGAATGGTATCTCAATCCAAAAGTGATGGAAAAGATTTTCCATCAATGGGGTCAGCCTTTCTGTGACCTGTTCACTTCTCCTCTAAACAAATGCAGCAACTACTTTTCCCTGATTCCCCCTCCAGGGAAGTCACCAAGAGATGCTCTTCTCCACAGTTAGCCCCTCCCAGTCTCCTGTTCCCCCAATACCTCTAATCCCAAAATTCATGCAGAAAGCACTAAGGTTGAAGAGCAAAGTAATCGTCATTGCCCCCTTTTGGCCTCAACATATTTGGTTCCCCTTTCTTTGGCCTTATCTGATTCAACAACCTTGAATTCTGGACCTGATTCCAAACTTTCTGTCCCATCCAGATGGACTTGTTCACCCAAACAGTTTGAACCTCTAGCTCACAACATGGTTCTTCAATTCCATTAGTGGCCAGGCATCTAAATCTTTCCTCCCCGGTATGCCACATACTCCTATCTTCTCATAAACATTCCACCTGTAAATTATAATCTAGTAAATGGAAATGATTTACCATTTGAACTCATGAAAAAAGACATTGACCACTTCTCTGCTTCTATAGGAAATATTTTAGACTTCTTAGCCTCTCTTTTTAATGCTGAAACGTCCCCTTCTACCATCAGAATGCAACTAGCAACAATTTCCACGATGGTTTGGAAGAACATTCTTTAGCCTCTCATAGTCTTTGTAGGTTCTTTTTAAAAGGGGCAGTATTGTTGAAACCTCCTTTCAAAAGCCCTACTCCACCTTGAGATCTGAACCTAGTGTTACAAACCATTGCACATTCTCCCTTGGAACCCTTGGCAGAGTGTGATCTAACGTTTTTGTCATGGAAAACATTGTTTTTGGTGGCTATAACCTATGCTAGAAGGATCTCAGAAATTCAGGCCTTGTTGCATAAACCACCTTATCTGATTTTTCACAAAGAGAGAGTTTCTTTACAGACAAACCCCTCTTTCCTACCCAAGTTAGTCTCAGAGTCTACTATCAATCAAGCCATTCATTTGCTGGTATTCTTTCTAAACTTTTCTAACAGAGGTGAATATTCCTTGCATTTACTAGATGTTCACAGACAATAACACTTTTATCTTTACAGGATGAAAGACATGAGAAAATCTGACCAAATATTTGTTTCCTTTTCCAGTGCAAGGTTTGGTAAGCCAGTCAGCAAGGTAAGTCTAGCTAAATGGATAAAGAATTGTATTTCATTTATCTATGATAAGAACAAAATTGCTTTGCCTAGACCCATGAAAGCCTATTCTATAAGATCTGTAGCCACTTCAGCAGTTTTCCAATCTAGAGCTTCAATGGATGATAAATGTGCCCGCAGCTACTTGCGCTTCTCCCCATACCTTTATTACAGATTTGGCTTGGTCTTGAGGCGAAGAGCATTGTTTGGTTCAGTGGTGCTCAGGAATATCCTTCCATGAGTCCTTCCACGATCTAAGGTAGCTGGGCACTCTCTTATATGTCAAGGATAAAATGAAAATCAGATAAAGAAGTTATGTTCTTAGTATAATGTTCCATCTGTGTTGTCCATCTTCATTTATCTTTGACTCCTCTCCCTCCATCCCCCGGCCTTTTTGGTGGAACATATTATATGGCATCAAATTATTGTGACCTTTAAAGCATAGTAGATATGGCTTCCATGGGCTTCCTTGTCAATTATCTATAAATTCTCTGCAACTTGATCTGAGGTAATTGGTAGAGAGGGATTGTGGGTAGAGATTAAGCTCAAGAGGTTTTGGCTGGTGTGAGCTATAGTAACGGTTGAGTCCATTCCGATATCTGAACCAAACACTATATGTCAAGGTTAAATGAAGAAAACACAGAATAAAAAAGTTTAAAGATAGGGCTTTGAGGCGATCTGTATAGGACATGCTTCTTTATACCTTGTATTCTTTTTGTGGGAAACCTCTGCGGACATTCCAGTTGTTGCCTGTGCCTGATCATGTACATACCGAAAGAACATTGTGCTCATTGATGGGCCTGATGAGGGCTGAATACAGTGGAATGATGACTTCCTTAGACCTAAGTGCCAATGCCCTTGCTTATAAGCTGAGTAGCACAGACTGATATCCTTACTTCCTTAGACACATGTTGGTCAAAAGCCAGGTTGCTAACTACATGCGTCCCCAAATCCCTGACTACTGGCTTTACTATTCAGGGTGTGTTATCAATGAGATAATTTTCCTAGGGTGGTTGACTTACCAAAGGCTACTATTATGGTTTCTTGACATTCAGTTTTAAGCTGTGGCTTTGGCACCAGTCATTCGGCTGTGTTAGTACTTCCTGTAGTATGCTAGTGTCTTTGGGGCATTCTCTGACTGCTTGTAGTTTACAATTGTCTGCATGCTTGGTCCACCAAAGGTCCTTGACATTGACCTTGACTTCTTAGAAGTAGATTCCAAAAATGGAGTGGAGCCAGCACAGAGCTCTGAGGTAATTCAAGTGTTTACATATGTTGTCCACCATTTCAAACATACTGTTGACTTAGTGTTCTAACTTAGTGTGTCCACATTTGACTTTGATGGTGAATCTTGCCTCATGGTCAGGCAGTTACCTTGTTTGCATTTTTTACTTCACTTACAGTTCCTTGATCTTGAAATGATTGAATACAGTAATTTTCATGTTGTAACAGATGATATATTTACTTCTGCCTTTCACTTGTTCCTTTCAGTGGTCAGATGAGTTGTTTGCTGCCTATAATAGGATTCTTGGCTCCTTGCTGGATGTGCTTGCCCCATCTTATTTTTTAGCAAGAACATCTTTTATCACTTATGATATAGACAATCATATATTTATATAACTGACATATTTCAGTTGTAAACATTATATATGAAAATATATCCAGTCATTGTCAGTCAAACATTACAAAGCTCATTCAGTTCCTGCCTTCCCTTAAACCTCATTCCTCCTCCAAAATATTATTCAGCATATATTATTCCATTATTTTTCTATGTCATTTACCCCCTGCCCTTTTCTAAAGATCCCATTTCCAGTTGTTTTATTTTTGTTACTATATATTCACCACTTCTGGTACAGTTGGTTTATACTTTGACTTTCATTTGCTAGCTAAGTCTGGCTTTAAACGTTGCCAATGTGGGCAAAAGATGTCAGTGACTGATAATCATAGTTCCTGCATCTACTGTCTTGGCCCTCTCCATTTGCAAGAAGACTGTTCAATATGTCATTCTTTCAGTGGAAGGGTCATGACAGATAGGCGCAGGAAACTTATGGATAGGGGTCTTCTAAAACCTACCTTTCAAGAGGCTCTGGATGCATCAGACCAGGCATCCAAATCCTCGAAGGAATCGAAGACGTCGGAGCCCAGGTCATCGGCTCCGAGCTCTTCAGTTAAAGTTCGATCACCGGTTCCACAGACTTCGGGGCCGAGTGTTGAACTATTGTCAGTTTCCGAGCCTCGGGTCTTGGAACCGGTGACGGAGCTCCCTCCCCGGCACTGTTGAGGTCAGCTCCGTCTTTGATTCCTTCGACGTGCTCTTCCAGGCCCCTCTCCGACACCGATGTAGACCGTGTGGTGCAGAAATTAATGGAGAATACGGCCTTATCCAAGCTCATCTCTGTCTCCTCCCAGTTGGTGTCGAGACTCGAAGGCCTTCCCTTATCTCCATCTGTTCCTCCTCCGAAACCTATCCAGTCTTCGGAGCCGGAAGAGGCTGATCTGGTGATTGTGGAGCCCTCTGTGCCAGAACCATCTTTCTCTCGGTCGGCTCCGTTCACCTCGACTCCGTCGGATCCGGTACCGGAGTCTCGGAGCTGAAGATCCATCCTTGGATCCGGGACTGAGAGTCGGACCGATGTTTCGGTTCCGATGCTCCCTCTCGGGGCCTCGGCTCGGATTGACTCAGCTCCGTCCTCGGGATCGATGCCTTCGGTGCCTGTCTCGGGGATTCTTCCCATTTCCTCGGAACCGGGAGATACCTCGACTCGGGACCCGGGGGCCTTCGACCTTATGAGGAAGGTGTTGTCTACCCAGACAGCCACGTCAGCAGAAACAGATTCTCCTTCCCATAAAGGACCGTTATCCTCCTCTGCACCCACGGCTACATCTAAGCATCGAGCACCTGTGTCTCAGCCACTCCTGGAGGGTGCCCCCTCTTCCTCGGAGGCTTCTTCGGATGCCCCCCCCGACGAAGTTCCGAGGAAAAGATTGTGTAAGAGGAGACACTTAGATTCTCCACAAGAATCATTGACATCGGACACTGACTTGGATGAGTCAGAAGGGTCCCCAAAGTCACCCTCAGAGGATGTCTCTTTTTCTGACATCCTGGAGATCCTAAAGCAGAGAGGTGATTGGCAAGCCCTTCCCCCTTCTGAGGATGAGTCAGTTTTGCTGAAGGCATTCGGTGCTCGCCCTTCCTCCTCCTGGGTCACTCCGCCCTTCGATGAGTTGATGGAGCTGATTGCTCGAAGGGCGTGGGAGACGCCTGACACGGTGGAGCCAGTCCCTAGAAAGCCTAACAAATATATTACTGCCCCTCAGGATAAGGCTTATCTGACAAAGGGAGTGCCAGTGGATGCTATGGTGGTGGCAGCGGCCACGAAAAAGGAGATGTCTGAATCTTCCTCATCTGTCCATCCGCCTAGCAGAGAGAATCTTCCTCATCTGTCCATCCGTCTAACAGAGATTCTAGGACTATGGACAGGTATGGGAAGCGCATTTTTATTTCAGCGGCTTTTTCTATGCGATCCCTGAACTATTTGACCCACTTCACACGGCTACAGAGGGATCTAATCAAAGTTGGGAGATACCCTCCAGGGTATAACAGATGCTGCTATTTCAGAAAAAGTTACAGCACATCTCAATACCCTCACATCTATTGCAAACTCGTCCATGAGGCTGATCTCATACGCAGCCGAAGGATCGAGTAGGGCAGCAGCTTCAGCGATTACTCTTCGTAGACAATCCTGGATGCGCTTATGTTCATTTGCGGAAGCCTTCAAGTCTTCCTTTACTAATGCCCCATTTGATGGGGCCACTCTTTTTGGCCCCAAAGTAAAGGAGCCCCTTACCCGGTGTGAGCAAGAGGGAAAGACTCTGTCTGCTGTCAGAGTCCGTTTTTCCACCCCATCCAGACCGTACCCCAAAGGGCAACGTGGTGGAAAAATGTGGTTTTGAAAACCCCAAGGATCTTTCCCAGGCACACAGGGTGATGCCCCCTCTAGAGGCAGAGGAGGGGGCAGAGGTGGAAGATGCCACCCTGGCGGCAGAGGTGGTCCGCAAAACCAAGGTGACAGGGATACCCCCCTGGAAAACCTTTCCAGCACTCCTGAGAGGAGGCCCGACTGTCCTGCTCTGGAGGCAGTCGGGGGTCGCTTAGCTTTATACCCTCAGGCCTGGCAAAATCTTACATCAGACAACTTGGGTAAAAAGCGTTGTTACCAGAGGCTACAGAATACCCTTCCTATTGCCCCCAATTCCGAAGAAAAGACTCCCAGATGTGCCGCCCCATCTGCGAGACCCTGCAGCTATAGAAATTTCAAAGCTGCTAGAGAAAAGAGTCATCCAACCAGTCCCAGCGGACCAAAGAGGATTCGGAACTTACTCAAGGTTCTTTTTAGTTCCAAAGAAGACAGGGGACTGGAGGCCGATTCTGGACCTAAGCAACCTCAATACCTTCGTCAAGAAAGAAAAGTTCCGGATGGTCACGCTTCAATCGATCCTTCCATTTTTACAGAAGGACGACTGGATGTGCTCAATAGATCTGAAGGACGCATACTACCACATCAAAATGGCCAGGGCGTCCAGGGATCACTTGCCCTTCCGGCTGGGAGCCAGTCATTTTCAGTTTCAAGCCCTGCCCTTTGGTCTGACCTCAGCCCCCAGGGTTTTCACCAAATGCATGGCAGTGGTGGCGTCTCACCTGAGACGCCTGGGATTCTAGGTGTTTCCGTATCTGGACGACTGGCTCCTTTCTGCCACCACCCAGCGTCAACTGATTCAGGCCAGGGATTACACACTACAGCTTTGTGTTCATCTCGGAATTTCCGTAAATTTCGAAAAATCTTCACTACAGCCATCACAGCATATCTCATTCAGAGGAGCAGAATTGGATACGCATCATTTAATTCTAAGACTTCCTCCAGAAAGGATAGCCTCACTGCAAAGCCACATATCTCTTCTTCTGTCATCCAGAAAAGCCCCAGCAAAACTGGTTCTGAAGGTTTTGGGTCTCATGGCAGCTTCTCTCATTGCAATACCATTGGGAAGACTGCACATGAGAGTTCTACAATGGCTACTGTTTGCACAATGGTCGTTCCAACAGCTACCTCTGATGCACGAAATTCTGATCACAAACACATGCAAATCACACCTAGCCTGGTGGCTCCGGACTTGCAACCTTTCCAGCGGAAGACCATTCGTGCTACCCACGCCGACAGCTACGGTGACCACGGATGCTTCCCTGATAGGGTGGGGGGGCATCTTTCAGGGACAGACAGTCCAAGGCGAATGGACCAATTTAGAGTACAATCTGCACATCAATGTTCTAGAGTTGAGGGCAGTGTTTCTAGCGTTGCAACACTTTGCTCCCCTTCTTCCTCTAGGGACTATTGCAGTTCAGACGGACAACATGTCCGTAGTCTGGTACATAAACAAACAAGGGGGAACCAAGTCTTATCAGCTATGCAGAGAGGCCATGAGAATCTGGCAATGGGCGGAGTCCACGGGTCGCTTTCTGATTGCAACGCACATCCCGGGGTCATCCAACGTCATAGCCGACAGGTTGAGCAGAGCAATCCTGTTGCCTCACGAGTGGTCCCTCAAACAGTCAGTTGCGAAGAAGATTTTTCGCAAATGGGGCCAGCCTTCCTGCGATCTTTTTGCATCTCCAATGAATGCCAAATGCAGAAGCTACTTTGCCCTATTACCCCCTCCAGGGGAAGTCCCCAGGGACGCGCTGGTTCACGATTGGCCCCCAGGTCTCCTGTACGCTTTTCCTCCTTTTTCCCTGATTGCAAAGTTTCTGCAGAAAGCCAACAACCTGCAAAGGACGATTATCCTCATTGCTCCATTCTGGCCTCGTCAAATCTGGTTTCCCTTTCTTCTGGCGCACCGCATTCAGGGACCCTGGATCCTGGACCCGGAGCCAGATCTACTGACCCACTCGTCAGGGGCTCCCCACCCCTCGCTTCTATCACTCCAACTAGCAGCTTGGCTGCTCCGCTTCCCTACTTAGCCAGGTCTGATCTTCTTTCACCTGCAGTTCAGAATATACTAGTGGCTTCTCATAAAGCTTCCACTACAAAGACCTACACTAGTAAATGGAAGCGCTTTGTTTTCTGGGCAAATACACAGCATTTGGACCCTGTTATAGCTCCTTTAAATACAATCTTGGAGTTTTTAACCGAATTGTTCCACCAAGGAGCTTCTCCTGCCACTTTAAGAGTGCAATTGGCTGCCATTTCCAACTTTCATGTGGAAGAATGTGGGGCCCCTATTATGGCTCACAGACTTTGTAAGGCATTTTTAAAAGGATCTTTCCATATTAGACCACCAGTTAGAACTCCTACATCACCTTGGAATCTGAACCTTTTATTATCTAAATTGATGTTACCTCCATTTGAACCAGCCTCCTCTTGTCCATTGAAGTATTTGTCGTGGAAGACCCTCTTTTTGGTGGCCATTACATCGGCTAGATGGGTGTCAGAGCTTCAGGCTCTTTCTATTAAACACCCTTATCTGATCTTTCACTCTGACAGAGTATCTCTTCGCACTAATCCATCCTTTCTCCCCAAAGTTTGCTCTATTAATAACATTAATCAATCCATTGAACTCCCTACCTTTTTCAAAAATCACTCCAATAAGTTGGAGTATATGTTACACAAGCTGGATGTTCACAGACAACTTAGATTTTACCTGGATAGAACAAAGGATCACAGGAAATCGGATCAACTTTTTGTAGCCTTTGCAGACAGCAGGAAAGGTGTAGCAGTCACTAAACGAACCCTTTCCAAATGGCTAACTGATTGCATTATATTTGTTTATGCTACTTCGGAACAAACTTTACCTGTCAAACCCAAGGGGCACTCTACAAGATCAGTATCTACATCCCTGGCTCATGCAGCTCGCTTACCATTAGACACTATTTGTGCAGCTGCCACTTGGTCTAAACCACATACATTCATTTCTCATTACAAGGTAGACAGGGTTTCTAGGGACAGGGCAACCTTTGGTTCCACTGTGCTCAAGAACGTTCTCCCGTGAGTTCCACAGGAACATGGAGCTAGGGACGCTACCCAGGTGTAAGAACAAACGGCGAGATCGAACACTCTCACATTTAGAAGTTATGTCCTTACCATAACGTTCCATGTGGAGTGTTCATCTCGCCTTTGTTCTTACATTCCCACCCTCCCACCCCTCAGGAAGAACGTGCAGTTTGGTGTCTGGTTTGGTTTATCCTGCTTCTGCATTGCGCAGTTGTTGTGTATATATGTATATATATTTATATGTATAGGTGTTCTTGCACTTATGTTATTTTTGGCATGAATGTGTTTCTCTCTCTGACTTCTGGTTTGCTTGCAAACTAGATCTGAGGTAAAGGCAGAGGGGGATTGCGGGAGTTAGGTTGGTCTCGAGCTTCTTCTCGATGCAGAGCTTGCAAAGCGGCCGACACAGAGCCGTGGATCGACTCCGAACCCAGGTGTAAGAACAAAGGCGAGATGAACACTCCACATGGAACGTTATGGTAAGGACATAACTTCTAATTAAAGAGCAGCATTTTGTTTTACTTAAAATTAACTCTTTCCTTTGTCTTCCCCCTCCTAAATATTCTTCCAAACATTAATGACATGAAGTACGGCATATGCTTTGGAGTCCCGTACAAGTGTAACAAAGTCAAAAATGTCCAATATTTTCAGGTTTTCTTGTTCTGTCATATATCACAAATGTAATTAATGCTTTGTAATCCCACTTTCATTTCTCAATTTCTGAGTTGCTGTTTTTTTTCCCTGTTGATCCCCATCTCCCAAATCCGCTCTCTGGTTTATTTCCAAAGTACTCCTGGTTCTTCTAGTCAACACTTGTGATTTTCGTCTGTCCCTCAAGCATTTTCCTTTGGAACACTGAAAAAGGCTTAACTGGCAATAGTGTCTGTATGGCCTATATTATCAGAAGAATAAGAAGCAGAATCCTCTTCTGTTAGATACCTCACATTTTGTTGGACAGACTTTTGTATTTTGTCCTTAGCATGTTCTGCATCAGAAATTATTTTAACCCACCATGAAGAAATATTCTGAAAATAGCTGGATACAGCCGCTTGAATCTCACACCTGCTTCTAGACATTCCCCAATTGTTAAAATAAATTTACTACCCTTCTGTTTATTGTACAGGGAGTAATCATTTTCTGCAAACATACAATTGTCTCTCACTTTTAGTACTTTATCCCTCTGCCATATTTTTGTCAGAATCAATTATTTCTGCTGGAAGGATTTCATCTTTACTATTAGAGGTCTTGGCTGCTTTCTCATGGCCAGGTTTGGAGCATACACACAATGTGCCCTTTCAATTACCAACTCCTGCTCTGGAATATCAGTCCAGTTGCTTACTTGTGCTTTCGTACAATTAATACAGTCTGTTTCTTCCAGTTTCTCCAGTACAATGGAAAATCTCAGCTTTTCCCCATGTGCTCTGTTTTCTAATTCAACCATTTTTTGAAACATCTCTTCTTGAGCAGTGTCATAACTCAGCCATCCTTTTCATTTCAGACTCAGATTTTTGCAGTTTTTATCAGCTGGTCTGGGTATCCGTTTAAAGCTTCTTCCATTTTTTCCCAGCCTTTTGTTGTTTGACTTGATATACTCATTCAGTGTTTTATCAGCTCAGAGCACATTTGACTTATTTTTTTTCCTCTAGATTACTGGAAGTCATGAGTTGTACCAAAGCTGGAGCTTGAACTGCTTTTTGAGGAACAGCTGCAGGATTCTTTCCAGACAGTGTTTTCTCCTCACCTTTTGTGATTGATTTTCTTTCAGGTTGTCTGATTTTTTTTTTTTTTTTTGCTGGCATCCAAGCAGTGCATTTACTAGCCAGTTACTGAAATTTACCCCAAAAGACAAATTCACTGGCTCTCTTTTCTGCATTTCTGTTTTCACACTGGGAGAGCTGAAATCAAGCTGTTACTCTGTGCAGCCATCTTGGAAGTCTCCTGCTTGCACCATCTTGTCTATATCCTTTTCACCTCTTTCCATATTAACTCAGGTTTGATGCCAGGCTTCATGATGTGAGGAGACAATGGTGAAGGCTTGAGAATAAATGGAGACCTGCTAACATTTTAGATTCCATGTTTAGGACTGATGAACATTATGTTGATTATCAAATAGATATTTCCTATAAAAAGACAAAACACCTGTCTATGAAGAGCTCTGTTGCCTCAAACTCTTCTGGGTATGCTCTTGTTTGTCTCTCCATCTATTGAATGCTTTCTTCTGAGGAATATGAATTGGCCAGACAGTACTTTTCAGGGACTAGTAAATTAAGCAGACCCAAACCAGGAAGAACATCAGCTTTAATGTGAACAACCAAACTGACTAAGCACTTTCACCCAAAATTGGGTTTCATCAGAGTCAGTGAAAAATACAACAATTATCCCTTAAATACTAATTAAGGCAAATAAATCACTTGAGTATCACAGTAAATGTTAAAAAATTAACCCACAAACAATAAAATCAGTCAGCCCTACCCCTAGTGCATATTATACAACAGTAATAAATACATGTGTATACTTATAAATAAATATCAAGCTTGTTTAAAACTAAAACTTTTATGTATTAAACTCTATCATAAAAATGGGTAACCATAAATTGCAGTATAAAAATGTAATATACACTATAAAAACTGAGATTTATATTTTAATACACAAGCTGTAGAAATACTATCATTAATACCTGGTGCTTTGGATGCATCAAGGCACAAATGCCATAAACATTCTCTGACTTCCAGTAAGGTTTTAAGGTCCCCATCAAAATCTCTCTTAGGTAACCTGTCAATAACAAAAAATACATTTTTTTTAAATTGATACAACTCTTACTGTGATTAAATAGGGCATTAGTAGTTTTTTTTGTTTTTAATGTCCCTATTATGTTCCAATATACAAAGTCTTAATTTACTTGTAGTCATCCCAACATAAAATGCGGTACATGATAAGCATGTAGCCACTTAAACAACCATGCTTGTATTACAGTTACACTGTCCTGGACATTTTAAAGTTCTCTTGTAACTGTAAATCTGCACATATGGTCCATCATTGATAAATTTACACACACTACATGTACCGCACTTACTCATTCGTGAAGATCTCTGATCATAGTTCATAGAATTTTTCTCAAACAAATCTTTCAAGTTAAAACCTCTACTGTTAATAAACCTAGGAGCTAAACCTATTGTATATTTTGTTTCTTGAGTAAAAACACTATCCCACACAATTTGTATAATATTCCTTTTGCCCCTGTCGGATTAAACTCAGTAATCATCCTGGAGGAGTAATTTTGACTGGAGTTTACTAGGTTGACTGATTTTAGTTGGTTGTGGGTTAATTTTTTAACATTTACTGTGGTACTCATGATTTATTGGCCTTACTTGGTATTTAAGGGATAATTGTATTTTTCACTGACTCTGATGAAGCCCAATTGTGGGTGAAACCGCTTCATCAGTTTGGTTGTTCATATTAAAGCTGATGTTCTTCCTGGTTCGGGTCTGCTTAATTTACTAGTTTTTTAACCTTATTTTGTTAAGTTCTTTTCAGGGAAGTTGGCATCTTTCATGACCGTTCCTTTGTTTATGATAAGCTTAGGAGGAAAGATTCCATGTTAGTCTTGGTGCAAGTTCATCTTTCCCTGTTTTCTGCCAGAATATTTGTCCAGACTGCATTGTACGTCTTGAGAAGATGAGCCTTATTATTAAATAGTTTCTTCTTCATGTAGTTTTTTCCCCAACTGTGTTAAAGGAGGCACTGGTGACCTCAGTCTTGAAAGCTTTTTTTTGTTTATGGATTTATAGTTTTTTTACTTGACCAGCAGCCTAGATGGCCATATGAGAACCTAGCTATGCACCCTGGAGAGTTCAGTTGGTGGACCTCCACTCTGTGAGTACCATGCAGCTTATCTGAGGAGTAAATTTGTGGGTATATATACAGTCATCAAGGCAGATCTTTAAAGAGGTCAGAGTTATATATTGTTTGAAATGCATGGGTAGCTTTTCCTTAGGTAAGAGATTCTTTGAGCATGCACCCCATCTGTCCAAAAGACCTTGTTTGTATTGCACTGAAAGCTATTAAGATCAATACATTGAACAATTTTAGGATTACCACCCTTTCTGATGTAGAAGAGATCTGGTACGATGGTTTTATTTCATAGTACAAAAGGTAAACCAGAGATCACCACTGAAGAGCTGGTACAAGACAAAGAGATTGATAACTAGGAGAACTTAATCCTTTATTTTTTTTTTGCTTAGAAAATGTTGTGGTACATCTAACTGAGCAAGGTGTTTTGAGTGGTGACTTCGAAGTGATGCATTATGTTCTCTGATTGACCTGATGAGGGAAGAAAAGATGGATATTATGACATAATTGGACCTGGAGAATACACCCTTAATAATTAATTAAGATAGAAGGTTTTCATAACTATAACTGACATGATAATTAATTAATAGCTTATTGGCAGTGAAAGTTCCTAGATTTCTAATAAATGTCTCAGTCTTAAATAGGCTTTTGTTTATGCGCATTTTCTTTTTTTTTTTTTTTGCTGTTAAGCTTAAGGCCCTGATGATTGGTACAAGTGATGGTTCCAACAAGTCCTTCTTGGAAGATATGATTTGTTGGTGGGTGAGTCAATAATAGTATACAATTTACAGTCATTTGGCAAATTTTGTTGCCTAAAGACCTTTGACATCTCCTTTCACATTGAAGAAGCAGGTCCCAAACAGGAGGGAATCCAGCACAGAGCTCTGAGGGACACCACTAGTAATAAGTCTTTTAGGTGAAAAGGTGTCATCAAGCTCTGAATTCCACTAAGTGACATAGAATTTTATTTTCAGACTTATGAGTGTGAAAGTAGTGTCAGTATGGAAACTGTATTAAAGGTTTAGCCAAGGTCCAGATAAGCAGCATGAATAGAATGGCCTTTCTCCACTATATATATGTTACATTTTTCAATGAAACCTATCCTCCAGATAGGAGAACACAGGTAACAGACCGAGCATCATGTCAGGGCTAGCCACTCAATAGTGTGAAAAAAATGGCTCTATGTGATTTGAGCATGTTGACAAAAAGGTGGGTATGAATGTTTGAGGGCACGGCCTACTCCAACATATGACAAAAACCCATGATGGTGACAGGGGTCTATGTGCCCCTATTGGCCAGTGTATGCCTGACATAAAGTCTAGCAGCCCTGGGTCAATAAACTACTGGTAGGCCAGTGTCCATTTGTCCAGCTTAGGTTCCCTGGAATAGCTCTTTTATGTGAAAGCTGGGCCTAAAACCAGCTAACTTGCCAAACATGAACTGAGGATTGCTACACTCAGTATAGGTTCACTAACAAGACAGATCTTGGAAGTGGGTGGCATGATGCTAAGGAGGAGGCTGGACATCCCCTGTAGCAAGAGGACAAGATGGAAAGGTAGTGCAGCAAAGCCACTTGGCTTGGAATACAAAGTCTCCTATTTAGGAGAAGGACACATTAAAAATGGCGTGGTTATTGTAGTAAGGGCGGGCTTTAAAAGATAGTGAGAGATGTCATCAGACTTAGAGACGGATTCATGGCAATCAGACTCCATTGTAGGGATAGAGCAGCATTCATAATCTCAGTCTATGCCCCACAACAGGATTATGATAGTGAAAAGAGTGCATTCAGGCTGCAGTTACAGGGCCTACTAGATAAAGTGGGACAACATGAGTTGGTGTTGATAATGAGGGGCCTGAATGCACATATTAGGACTGACAGAACAGATATGGGTGTTGCTTGGGTCCATATGGATGGGCAACAGGAATAAAGAAGGAGAGGCCATTCTAGACTTCTAAGTAGCAAATGACCTGATGGTGTCCAACACATTATAGATGCATAGGTAAATACTAGGATAACTGCCCTTGTATGCCATTTTAAGCCTAGCCTGTTTCTCTTTTGGTGCTCGAGTAAACCTATCCCATTTGGTTAGAGATTGGCCATACCCATCCTATGGTCAATAATTATATAGGCCCATAGGTAAGGACTAGGCTAAATGCCCTTACAGGTCATTTATGTGTAGCCAGTTTTCCTTTTTGTTGCTCAAAATAACCTATACAATTTGGTTATAGATTTGTCTTACCCATCCCATGGTCAATACTTATATATTACCCCTAATGAGAATAAATGCGATCATACCACAAATAATTTGAGGGGACCCATGCATGGGATAAAGCATTTAGGAGCTGCCTCTGTCCATTAATAGCACAAGGAGCAGTACAGAGGTAAATTTTCTGTTTCTCATCCATAGATCTAAGCTGTGATTGAAAATGGACAGGGATAAACTTAGTTTTATGTGGATTGGGAGTCTGTTCCATGGCAGGATTTTGTGGACATTCTTGTTGAAAACTCAGCCAGATGAAGCTGTACAAATCTCCTACACTTCTATGATGAAGTCTCTAAATTTGAGCATAATGGGATCACCAATAATGCTGAAACTGCAAATAGATATACAGAAAAGTTCTTTTCACACCTGGACAAATGTATTAAATTGGCAGTCCCAACTAGATCCAAGCTATTGAGGAGTCTAAAAGCAAATACATGTGGAGGTCATTAACCAATAATACATTATGTAATGAAAGGAAGAGACTCTTAAACCTATATAGCAAAATAAATGATCCCCAAATTAAGCTAGATAAGAAAAAAGGACAGAAAAAATAAGGCATCTCATGAATTCATATTTACTGTGGAAGCCAAAGACAACTACACATCTTTCTTTAGTTATATCAGAAAAATATGAAATAACACCCAACATTGTTTCGAGCTTATTCATAACCATACTAACTACACCAGTCCAGTGGATATTGCCAACATATTGACAATTTTATTGCCAACTTCATCTCTGAGGCATTTTTTCCAAACCCACTCATTCCTGACAGAATCCTGTCATCAACATGAGTCAACAAGTGAGACAGTCACAAGATTACATACAAGAGTGGCCAACGTTCAACTCAGGTAAACCTTACTCCTAATAAGTTAAGGGCACTGGGGTAGAATCAGCAATTGCAAAGTCATCCCCAGTGAAACAGTCGACCCACAGCAAAAACCACTGGTTTCCAGAATCAGCTGTAGGCAGTGTCAGACAAGGCTCTAAGGTCAACAGAAACTATGCTGAAGACCTGGATGTTGACTGGAGAGAAATCCCTGTAGTTCAAGAAACTACTCAGGGCCCTAGCACCTCAGGAAGAAGATGGAGTAGATGGAGTTGAAGACGAAGAATGGCAGCACTTAAAAACGGTATGTATGAGGATTATAGAACAGATATGCAGCCAAGCCAGGTATGGAAATAAGGTACATAAGGCAAGCTTGTGGTGGAAAGCAGAAGTCAAGGAAGTTATTGAAAGAAAGTAGTGCAGGAAAAAGTGGGAGAGAGAAAATACAGACCGGGCTAAGGTAGAATACTAGTTGGCTAACAAAGAGGCTAAGAAAACAGTTGCAGTAATGAAAAACAAGGCATTAGACACACCCTATCATCTTCTGGAAAGAGACTCAGTAAACAGTACAAAGAAACTCTGTCACTTGCAAGGCAAAAACAGAAAGATAAAGAAAATAGTCATGCCAGCCACAACCTGCTCACCAGTTCATTGGACATCAAAGACAGATGGAAGGAGTACTTAAATTAGGTTCTGAATGAAGAAAACCCTACAGAAGCTCTACTGCCCTGGACACAGCCTACAATAAAAGAAGAAGAAGAACCACCCTAGAAGAAGTATGAACAGCACTAAGGAAAATGAAGTCAGGAAAAGAAACCAGCCTAAATGAGGTCACAGCAGATATCAAGATGTTGGGTGAGTTGGGGAGAAATGACTCCTGGGGGTACACATACCAGTATGGAGGGAAAAGCATATCCCATGTGACTACAGGGTAAGTATAATAGTGCCAGTGTAAAGGAACAAAGGAGACATTCACAACTGTGAGATGGGAGATGAGAAGTTTGGACTCATATCAGGATGTAGCAAAACTGACCTAAAGTTTTTCAGTAAGACAGATAGTTGAGAAGAGGCTAAAGATGAAGAAAGATTCCAGCTGGACATTCTTTGACATGGAGAATGCATATGACATTGTCACAAGAAAGCTGCTTTGTACAGCCCTGTAATGGTTTGAATTACCAGTGCATGCTATGTACAAGGATCCAGTGACCCAAGAACAGAGTTCAGACTCACAGAGGGTTTGTCAGTGGTGTGCGTGTGCATCGAGGTTCAGTTCTGAACTCACTGCTGCTCATACTGGTGATGGACTACATTAGCAAACAGGCAGGAAGAGACAGATCAACAAAGTTGCTGTATGCAAAAGATGTGGCATTACAGGCAGACTCTGAACAAGAACTTCAGCAACTATAGGGGAATGGAATGCAAAACTGAAAGCACAAGTGATGAAACTATGTACAGATAAGACAATTGTAATAGCAACAAATGAGAGGAAACAGAAGAAGCTGAGAATTAGATAGAAGGGAAATAGTGGAACAGGTTAACAATTTCACGTACCTGGGAGGGTTGGTTGATGAGATGGGAGTCTGAATGAGGAGGTCAGATCTAGAATCAGAGGGGCTGCAGCCAGCTGGCACAAAGTGTCAGAGGAAGTGTATAACAGAAGAATACCAAAGAAGATGAAAAGTTAATGTGTGCAAAAGAGTGGTGTGACTAGGACTACTGTATGGTACAGAACCCCACACAATGAAGGCAGACCAATTCAGGAAGCTATAGGTGATGGAGAGGATATGTCTAAGATGGGTGATAGGGTTCACACTATGAAACAGATGAAGAAATAAGGACATCAAAGCATAAGCCCAAGTAGCTTTATTTGCAGAGAAGGTCAAAGAGAATGTGCAGGACAGCAGAAGACAATGTGGTGAAAAAAGATTTAGGACAGTCAGGAGGAAGGCAAGAAGAAATGAGGGCATCCAGCAAAGAGATGGATGGATTATGTGAGACAGGACCAGCAACAGTCAGGCACTACTGTGATGGTAGGGGAGTGGCACTGAATCAAGAGAGATGACAAAAATTGACATAACACCCCAGTCCCATGTAGAATATGAGAAAAAAGGGGATTGATGATGATGATGTGAATGCACACTAAAACTGGATAAATCATAATATTTTGAAAGCTGTACTTCCAAGACTATGGCTATTAATGCCACTTTAAGGGAATTTGACTGTCAGGCTTTAACTCCCACTATCATTTATGGTAATGAGAAGATTGAATGTGTGTAGTTTCTCTATATCCCCCCCCCCTCGCTCTCATTGTGTTTTTTGATGGCAGATTGATATTTAAGGACCAGGTGTCAAGTCAGTTAATTTCCATTTAAGTGTTTGTCAGTGTCTTGTTTCTTATCTCAACTACTATAACCCCATTAACTTTGAACTTCCTAATTCAAAACTTAACTAATTGCAGCTCGTACGGAATTATGCAGCTCTGTTGCTTATGAAGACTCAGTTACCTTACTATTACATCAGTTCTGCCAAGTCTATACTGGTTACCTTTTCAGTCTCATATTGCCTTTAAAGTCTTTTGGTTGGCATGTTTAGCCATGCTAGGGTTGGGAGTCCTCCATCTCTAAAAGAAAGACCTTGTCCCATACAACTGTGTTTGGCCCAACATTACTTATCCGTGGAATGGTTAGGGATTCACAGAGAGTAGTTAGTGACAGCTGGTGCCCACTGTTTTTGCTGCCAGGTACATTGCCTGTGAATCCTTCTTCCTCAATGATAAGGAGTTCTCCTTACTTGCTGGTTTCAAGATGTACTGTAAGCCTACCTTTTCTTATTGGCCAGTTGTATTTTATGATTCAGCTTATCTATTAATTATTTTCACACTGTGCACTGCTTTTTAAACTTACCTGTAAATGCATTTGTTTTTATTGTAGTAGTGCTCAGCTTCAAATGCCTTAATAAACTTGAATTTGAATATGAACCTGAACTGTGACTCTAAGAATCTGGTTCTCTTCATTACATCTGTACTTTAAGATTTGACCTTTTGACCCTAGGGCCTCAAATGCCCTGCCACAAATCTTGCCTGCTAGTTTATTAGGATGTATTCCATTTGTAGGACTCCTCAGGGAAGGTTCTCTGGTGTTAGATAAGCATTTACCATATCAGTTCTGTGAGTAGCACTTCCTTTATATGTTTCAAGTGTTTTAGGGATGTGGGTTAGTTTCTTGACATCCCACTCTCTCTCTCGGATATTTAAATACTGATATTGAATTGTTCATACATCATGTATATAGTTACATCTGACCAAAACAAAATTTATTGTTAGCAGTGTTGCATCTGCTCTGCTCAGTCTGCTGCATTTATGCATATTTATTACTCACTGTATCTTTCTTCAAATTGTTGATTGTCTCTACTTTGTGTCTTTCTCAAAATGTGAAACTGTAACTCATTGTAATTGTTATCTGCATCTCCAACTGTGAATTTGAAAGCCCGTTATATGTAATTTATGTATCTGTTAAGTCTAGACTCCTACCCGGGATGTGGCTGAAAAGGGTCCTGTACCAGTCAACAAACAATAAATAAATTAAATACTCTCCCACCATGGCCCTTAGATAGGATGACCCCTTCATCTAGCTTTCACTATTGGGAGTTCCCTATAAGTTATACAAGTATATACAGATGTATTTCATGTTAGCAATCTAAGTACCATATTTTAATTGTTATATATATTGAGTTGCAGGAATTGCAATCATTAGTGGTTGGATGAATTGATAGGTTCAGAAGGTATTTAGCCATTATTTTGATATTACAGTGTGTGCCAGCACTGAATGTGGGACCCTCTGAGAAAAATACTTAATCACTCTTGGTGTAGAGAATACACCAATCATATTACCCTTCAACGATCATCTGATTTGGGAAAAAATGTATCTGTTAATTCTTAAGAAACTGTTTCTAGAACCATATAGCCTGGAGAGTTACCACACCATTTCAAATCTTCTGTTTCATTATAAGGTGACTGAGAAGCCAACATGATAATAAGTAAACAAAAATCCAGAACAAATGCTGAGGTAAGGCTCCAGTGTCCAAATCAAAGTAAAAAAGCAGTCTTCAGTCTTCAATCAAGATAAAAAAGCAGTCTTGAATCGAAAAATAAAAGTATAAGAAGTCTTCTTTATTGTCACACAAGCGCTTTCACATATTGCTTCCTCAGGTGTATACTAACAAGGGTCAACCACACATATATATTTAACTAAAATCATCATGTGACTTAATAGCCCATTTACCATTAAAACTGTATTATCTCTTGTGGATCAGAAAGCATTGCTTAAAACTATGTGTGTATGACACAACAATAAAAAAGGGGGGTGACTATTTAATAAAATACAATAAATCTAAAATACATAATATATATCTAGAAAACATTCTATCTTCTATTCATAATGTAGAACTTCTAAAAAATACATCAGTTTTAATACATCATTTTAATAAAATTCTTAGAAACATATAAATATAAATATTTCATGAAAAAACATTACATGAAAAATATTACATTAAAAGCATAGACCCATAGCCATCTATTTATCTACGTAACCCCCTTTTTTTTTAAGATAGGCTTAATGGGCATGCTGTCATTCAGCCCGTGACCAAAGTTGGCTCTCAGCATAGCTATCCATCCTGCTTCAGCTTCTTCAGTTCTATCTCTAATATCACTGTTTCTCATATTCTCATAAGTTTTTGCAACAATCATAAACCTAAATGTATGTTTTTGGCCTACCTTCAAAACGTACTTAGACAAAGCGTTGTTCTCTGAGCCCTTCCCTATGTAGTATATATGTTCTCTAACCCTTTCTCTGAGGCTGCGGTCTGTTTTCCCTACATAAAAACAGTTACACAGGCCACAGATAGCAAGATAAACCACATGGGTGGTCACACATGAGCCACCAACCCTAACCTCATAAAGTGCATTTGTATCTGGATGTACAAAGTGAGTATCACTGCAGATATATTGGCATTGATTACACTTGCCACATGGTCTAGTGCTGCCACATGGTCTAGTGCCAATCATGTTCTCAAGATTCACTTCGTCTCGACCGTTACATAATCTCCTTTTGAGATTCTTTTTATTCTTAAAGGTAAATTGTGGTTTACATGCTACCACTCCACTAATTACTGGGTCGGTCATCAAAATTTTCCAATGGTTATTAACTATCTCAGTATATTTCCTCACATCCCTAGAGTAGGAAATATTGACCTTGAGCTTATTCTCACTTGTCTTAGCTTCCCTATTAAATTTATCTGAGAAATAAGGTCTAGCCCTTGTACCTCTCATTTGCTGTGCTTTTATAAAACCTTCCTCTATCATACTTCTCTCATAACCCCTCTCATCCAATTCATAACAGGTCTTAACAAGCTGTTCCTGACAGTCATTGTATCTCGCACTCAATCTGGATGCCCTAAAAAATTGATTCTGGGTAACGTTCCTGAACCATTGAAGTGATCCCTGGAGTAAACTTTCTGTTTCCCATCCACTCGTCAAGGTTTCTCTAGGAGAGGGTTAGCGAGGAGATCTGCCTAATGTAGATTGGAATCTTGTTCCAGAGCATGGGAAGTCTCTGGGACAGGAATCTATCCCTCCAGCATGTCCTATTTATTGTCGTGGTGAGGTTTAGATCCCTGGAGCTTGTGGCTTGAGGGGATATGGTTTTCTTTAGGTGGAGCATGTCCATCAATTCTGGGTCGGACATGGCCTTGTATGTCAGGCAGAGATCACTTCTGAGTAGGCAGTATGCAACTGAGTACAGCTGGAGTTTCTTCAGTCGAGCTGCATAGGGCATCTGCTTGAGGCCAGTAATCCTCTTGGTGAGGTACTTCTGTGTTCTTTCCAGTGGTTGCAGGTGTCTTGTAGGGTACATCCCAAATGGGGCATTGTACTCTATGATGGGTCCGATGAGTGATGCATAGAGGGGCCCAATTACCTCTTTCAATCTGGATGCAAACCCTTTTGTGATTAGGTGGGCCACATAGAAGGATTTTCTAACCACTTTGGCAATGTGATTATCAAAGGAAAGGTTACTATCTACTTGGGTCCCCAGATCCCTTATTACATCTTCCGTATTTAGGGGGCTACCACCTATGTGGTAGTTTATGGGTACTTTGTTTTTTCCAAAGGGGATGACTGCACATTTTGGCATTTAGCTTAAGGACATGGTTTTGACACCATATATCTGCCTCAGTGAGACCCTTTTGGAGGATGTCTGTGTCAGTCGGAGAGTCAATTATAGCCCCTAGTTTACAGTCATCTGCAAACCTGGTCAGCCATAGTCTTCCTGTGCTTGCCTGTACCTCTGAGAAGTATATATCGAACAGGAGGGGTCCAGGGACTGAGCCCTGGGGAATGCCACTTATAACCGCTTTAGAGTCAGACCTAGCTCCCACAACTCTTACCATGTGGGTTCTGTCCATGAGCCAGTTGGCAACCCATCTTGTGACATAAGGGTTTATGTTCAGGCTGGTGAGCTTGTCTATAATACCTGAGTGGGGAATTGTGTTGAAGGTCTTTGCAAGGTCTAGGTAGGCTGTGTGGACCACCTTTCCCTCATCTATAGCCTTGGTAACTGTCTCAAAGAAGACCACCAGGTTTAGGAGGCATGATCTACCCTTAACAAAGCCGAACTGGGTAGGGTCCAGTGTTTGGAGGTTTTCAATGTCTCTGTTAATAAGATCCATGATGATGCACTCCATAGCTTTGCAGACCAAGCTAGTCAGGCTTATAGGGTGATAGTTCTTGGGGTGCATTGTGGGTCCACCTTTGTGGAGTGGAATAACCGTTACTGTGTGCCACACTGTGGGCACATAGCCTGTGGAGAGGCTGAGTTTAAACAGCGTGTTTAGGTGAGGGGTTAGTTCATCTTTGAGCTTGTGTAGGACGCAGCCTGGGTAACCGTCCGGTCCCATTGATGCTGTGTTTTTGGCTTTGGAGAGGACTGTTTTAACCTGAGTGTCTATAATTTCAGGGGCACTACATTCTTCTGATATAATTATGGGCCCTTTTGGGGGTGAGAGAGGGGTGAAGTTTGCACAGAACCTGTCTGCCAGGATGTTGGCTATATTGGTCAGTTTAGTGTATTTTGTGCCATTCTGCACTAACTCCGAGCAGATCTGAGAATTGCCACTTAGATTCTTGACATAGCTAAAGAATGCCTTGTGGTTATCTTTGGAGTCCATGGCAATTTTTCTTTCAAAGCTAGCCTTGGATGATTTTATGAAGGAATGTAGTTTCTTGTTGATACTGATCAGGGATGTCTTCCCTTCTTGGGATTTTACTCTTTTCTGTACTAGTTTCCTCCTATTGTATAGCTTGTTTATGACAGGGGTCCACCAGACTGGTTATCTTTTCTTGGAGGAGTAAGTCTTGGTTTTGTTTTGGATAGCACAATCCATGCATTCTTGTAGGTGCCTATAGAGTGCATTATTAAAAGATTTTGCAGCTTGGACAGCATTATCCTTTAGCATGGGGGCTTTAAAACTTCCCACCTCGGTGTTAAGTAACGTGAAGTTTGCTTTTGAACAGTTTTTCACAGTGGTTTCTTTGACCAGGGGTGGTGGCGGAATGTGGATATCCAGAGTGATTAGTTTATTGTCAGATCTAACCAGTGAGGGGTTGACCTCCTGTGTGGAACACCGGTCGCCCATGTTGGTGATGACCAGGTCCAATATGTTGTCACCTCTGGTGGGGCTGTTGACCAGTTGATCCAGGGCATTTGAGTTTATAAATTCTAGGAAATGTTGGGCAAGGGAGTTTGTACTTGAGTAATTCTCCCAGTTAATGTTTGGTTAATTGAAATCACCCGATATCAGGGTGTTTGATAGGACCTTTATGTTTCCCAGTGTTTCCAGGAATGCGGAGTGGGGGTCCTGGGACATGGTGGGTGATCTGTAGCAAGCTATAATTTGAATAGCAGTTTTGCCCATTGTTAGTTGCACGTGGATGATCTCTGAAGCATCGTGCTGTGCCACTAACCTGGAGGTGTGGGTATCCTTGATGAATATGGAAACGCCTCCGCCTTTTGTATTTTGGTCTGGGTTTTGTGGACGAAATGTATGGTATGAGTTGTAGCCTGGTAGTGCTGGGGTGCTCTCTGGAGCCTTAAACCAGGTTTCAGTTACTGCAGATATATCAGTTTTTTCCATACTGAGGAGTGCTTCGAGTGCATGCATTTTGAGGTTTAGACTTCTGGCATTGAGTAGCATTACCCACAGTTTTTTGTTACTTGTGCTATTTATGGTGGTGGGTTTGTCTTTTAAGCCTTGCCTAAAAAAGGCACTATGGGGGTGGCAAGAGCCATGGCCAGTATTCAAAAGCCTAAGGGTGACAGGTGCAAGCTGTCTCTAGCAAAGCAGTGTGGCCTGTCGAGCATGTCATCCCAGGCTGACAGACACTGGATCCCCTTTGAATGACACCAAAAGCTTAGCCAGTTGTTGAAATTGATAATTTTTTTCTCTATACCATGGTATGATTCTTGGTGAGGGCAGGATACTACCCAGGGTCAGGGTCATACCGACCTGGGCTACATGATCAGAGAGCTCCTCCATGTCTTTTTTCATGTAGTCCAGGGAGGTAAGGCTCAGGTCATTCACACCAACATGGACAATGACAGACTCATATTTGTACTTGTTCTGGAGTGACCTGAGTGCTTGTGTTATGTGGCAGATCCTGGCACCTGACAGGCAGCTAACAATAACCTTCTCCTTGTTCAGCCTAGTGAGTGGGACGTCAGTGTGCCTGATTATAGAGTCACCTATTACTAGTGTGTTGGGTATGTTATTTTGCCTTAAGGGCTGTGATTGTGTGGCGCACTGGTTTTGTGAAGTATGTGTTTCATGGTTTGTGTTGGGAGGTGGAGGTTGCTTGGATGTCTGCTTTGGAGGTCTCTTGCTTCTGCAGATTTTTATTGAGAGCCTCCTAGTATGTTTTCATGTATTTATGTGTGTTTTTGCCGGTGCTGGTTTCATAAGTCTATGTGAGACTGGTGGTGTGATGCAAGTAATTCCCTTCTCCTCTTGACTGCCTGGTCCAGTCTTTGGTTGAGAGAACTTAGCCTCCAGTTTGCCTGTATAATTGCATCTCCTCACATGTATTAATGTTTGGTGGAAGGAGGAGAGGGTTGTCTGTGTACATGAGGCAATTGTAACATTGCCTCAAAATGCCCAGATTCACCAGTTGGACTGGAGAGTACACCTGAAAGTGCCCTTTGGACATGCCTGGATAGGTACAGTGAACTGTTTTACTGATTGGCTGGTAAGGTCAAATAGAGAGCCTTGTCCTTCTCTACAGTATAGAGGGGGTCTAGTGCTAACGTTTATTACTGCTTGCTATGAGTGTTGAGCAAGTGCCGGTATGAAAAGTGAATAGTTTGAGTGCTTAAGTTGAAAGTTTGTCTAGTTCCAAGGGAAAAATTGAAGAGTAGACTTTGTGGAGCCGGGAATACTTATACCGTAGCTAACCAGCGCTGCCCTGCACGCAAAACCTTGCAAATGCTACTTTTATAGCAGGGAAATGAAAGAGATAGAAATTAGCCCAAAATGGCCAATAAACTACTAATTTCTAGGCTGAAACCACTCCTCCAGGGACAGATAGGCTGCTCAAACCTCCCTCTCTCACAGTGAACAGAGAAACTTCCTTCTATCCAAGTAAGGTATAGGCACACACAGAAACTTGTAACAGATCCCTGAATTCAGCACTAACCTGAAAACTGGACTATACTAGTTTAGAAAGGCAGGAAAACAAGTATATTTTTTTTTTTTCAGAAAATAAAGCAGATACAATAAAAAAAACACTTTAAATGCACAGAAATGGCTATCAAACTTGAGTGTGTAGCCTACAACAGTTAAACAGATAATTTAAACACAAAAACAACTTTATTAAAGTGCAGGCAGTACAACAAGTACAATATGTAGCTGAAACAAGCTTTTTAAATCACAGAAACTCTAGAAAATATGTGTTTTAGGCGGAATTAGCTAAAGGCAGCAAGAAAATGCAGAAAAATTATACTTAATCACTCCAAAGTCTCTCTTTTGTCTCTCTGCTGCTGTAAAACTCTGCAGGGCACCAGGCAGGAGCTTGCTGAGCTGTATACTAGCACAAAAACCTTGCAAATGCGGGTTTTATACCAGGGAAATTTAAGAGATAGAAATTAGCCCAAAATGGCCAATAAACTACTAATTTCTGGGCTGAAACCACTCCTCCAGGGACAGATAGGCTGCTCAAAGCTCCCTCTCTCACAGTGAACAGAGAAACTTCCTTCTATCCAAGTAAGGTATGGGCAAACACAGAAACTTGTAACACAGCCCTGAATTCAGTACTAACCTGAAAACTGGGCTACTCTGCTTTACCTGATTTCTGAGGAGCACATGCCAACACTTTACTGTTGGTCTGCTTAAAATTCATCCTGGGATGAATTAATATTAGTTGAAATTGTCTCCTTTCAAAACAGAGACTAAGATTTTGCATGCAGCTCTCTGTGGCCCTCTTCCTTACATTATATGTATAGAACTCAGTGTGCTTCGTGTATATGTGATCTCAGTGTATTCCTGAATGAGTTGCTGTCACTAAGTGGCCAAATGTCAGCTAAGACATAGTACTATTTCTAGAACACTTCATGGACTAAGCACTTAACACTATATATAAATGTTGTAATAGTCATTCAGGCATTGGTTTCTACCTACATAGATTATGACAGTGCTCTGCACAGTCAGCTTTCCAGTGGTGATGAAAACCACCCTTGAGGCACATAATTCTAAGGCTGAGATTATAATTCAGTCTTCTAAATTTGATCCTGTTACCTATGCACTGTGAATGTTCACTAGTTGTTGATGTCAGTGAGGTGGTGAAGTTGTCATTTAAGATCATAGTTATTTTTTGTGCTCTCCACAATCTAGATTCTCCATCATTTTTTTTTTTGATACCCTACAATCTGACTAGTCGAGGGACTGATAGTAGATTTTATGATGCATGTAAAGACCTCTAATAGACATTGTTTTGCCTACCTTACTCCTGCCCTATGGCATTTATTGCCTCACCTACCCTGAGCATGCATCTCAAAACTGCCTTTCCGGAAGCCATTAAGATGTACTGTCTGCAGGGTTTACTACTTTACCTGATAGCATTTTATCCTTTTGCATCAAGGGATGCTTTGTAACTATGTAATATTTAAGTTCTATGCAATGCTTGGTATTAAACATGTAATAACCTTAAATTTTATGGTAATATGATATATGCAAATTATTTTGAAGTAGTTCTTCCCATATGAAGGTATTTATGTGTTTCCTTTTAGTCCTGGTAGTTTTACTCAGTTTGTGAGTTTTTAATTCCTGTCAGGATTTGGTAATATATTTTTATAATTTATTATTTTTTGATGTGTTTTGAGTACATTAATTACCCCCATTCACTGGCTTTACTTGAGACCAGAGGTGAGGATGGATACCGGCCAGAGGGTGCCTCCATCCACATAGCCATGAAAGTTTTTCATTCCCTGTATTGAACTTCATCTGGAGGGTTTTGAAGCATCAATGCTGAGGAATGCAATTTCCTGGGATTTAGTAAGGAGTCCTCGTCCCAGTGGCCTGAAAGTTTAACTTCACCTCCCTAGACTGGGGCTATGTCCATGTAATGGTGGACCCTAATTGTACCCACGCCAAAGACATGTGTAACCTTCTCCCCAAGAAGTGCCAAAGACAACAATTTGGAAGCATCAGCTTTCAAGGGAGATCTTTCTTTCATCTGAACTGTTCTACAGTCTGCATGCAGATGACCTGAAATTAGGTAAACTGATTACATGTGTTACAGATAGGGCATGTCTGCAAAAGAACTTAATTAAATTGACCATTTTGGGCATAGGAGAATAATATGTTGATAAATACATGAAAAACTAAACATATGAGATTTGGGAGACATAAATTGAAAGGTGAATATTTAATACAGCACACAGACATTGATACTATAGATTCATCTAAGGACCTGGGTATATGGGTAGATCCAGCCTTGAGTTTTTCTAATCATATCAACCAATTGGTTAATGATAGTTACAGAACAATAGGTTCTATAAAAAAGATTTATCAGGTTTAGAAAATCAGAAGTGATGGTGCTAATGTTTGTTAGTTACATTAGACCCAAACTTGGATATGAAATAATGATATGGAAACCTTATAAGAAAAGAAGCATGAATAAACTGTAAAGAGTATAGCAGAAATATACCAAAGGCACCAAATGGATGTAAAAATTTAAGTTATTATGTAAGATTAAAGTATCTGAAGTTGTACAGTTATTCATATAAATATTTAAGAGGAGACCTTATTTAGGTATATAGAGCATTTAGAGACAACTACCTCTGGGAATGTTTGAGGTTATCAAAAAGTAGTAGGGAATAATCAAACAAGCTATGTAGAAGATTCTGTAGGAATAAGAAGTGCACTAATTGGTTCTCTGAGAGAATAGCTGATGCATGGAACAGACTACCAAATAACATTGAAGCAAGTACTAGTTTAGATATCTTTAAGAACAGCCTGGACTTATTATGGGAACAAGTGTTTTGCTATATTGGCAGGCTAGAAGGGCATTAAAGTCCATGCATGAAATATTTGTATGTATGTATGTAATGCTGCTTGTGAAGCTGTGCCAACACGAGTGAGAAAGTGGCAGCCCTCTGTTGTACCTTTTGACCTCATACCCCTGGAATGGGTGCATATGCTGTTTGTAATATTAAAAAAATATTTGGACCTTCCCTAATGAAAAACATAATTGTTTTAACACGAGCAGCTAGATGTATTGTGGTTGCCAACATGTTTTAATGATGCCTGCGCACTCTAAAGTGAAGGTTGAATTGGATGGCATAAAACTTCCCCAGCGACTCTTAGCTGATGGAATCACTAATGGAAATTATAGGTGCATGCAGTAGGGCTAAAATATGGTATTAAAATGGAATTAATGTGTCACTCAACAACACAAGTGTAATTGTTGCTGGTGTACTTCAAAAGAATATAATACAAATGTTAAAATGAGGGCTTAAGCCAAAAATCCGATTTTCTGAGTTTGATTATGTGAAGTTTAGGTTATTGGTAGAAATGGGAATTTAGATTTTCTGTTTTCTTTAAAAAGAGATTACTGTTGTGGTCATTTGAAGAGAACTTCCCCATCATCCCCACTCACAGCTTTTGAATTAAAAGATTTTGAATATGGAGATTTATTTGTGTAATGGGATAAGGGTAAGTAGAATGCTCTTCCTGATGATATCAATGATTTTTGTATTTATGAACTTGATGTCTAGACATTGTTGAATGAGACACTATCGATGTGTTTGTTGGGAGAACACTACGATGCATTGGTTCAGTGATTTTTTTTCCTCTTCTCTATCTCCTTGCAGTAAATCCTTTGAGGATTGAAGGAACAGTTTTGTCATGAGTCGGATAGTTCCAAAATGTTCAAATATTCAAAAGAGTGCTATAAAGTTTCAGAAAATGTCTGCCCATGGTTTAATAAGCTCCTGTATTCCTCTGTACTTGTGCCACTGAAATCCATAACTTTTGTTTGAATTATGTGCATCAAAAGGGGGTAATTAAGCTGTCTCCAGAGTTTCCAGTATGAACTGTGTTCTTTCCCTGGATGCCTCAGTTGGTATGTGATTTATAGTACAGCACAGGGCTTCTTATTCTTACATGCGAGATCAGAACATGTCTTTTAAACTAAGGCATTGCTTGCATTCCATGCTAATTTCAAAATGTTTAATGATGATTTAATGGAGCCTAGATGGTCAGCTGAGAGCAGTGAACTTTGCTGCATAAACTAGTATAATAATATAGGAAATTTTTATTATTTTCAAGTTTAAAACATCAGAAATCTATAGCTAAACTACTAAACCACATAAATATCAATTTTGGTGGAGATATACAAAAATTTTCCGGTCAAGTAAGTCACTGAATACGAATAATTCAAGGAATTCTCACCCAGATGCTGCTTTGAAAAAAGACCTGATATATTGAGTTACTGAATATGAACAACTCAAGGAATTTGCACCCAGATGCTGCTTGGAAAAAAGAACTGCAATTGATGACATCTACCTTACAGGAACTATCTTTGAAGATGGATGGCTTTAAAAATTACTTAGAAAACCTCAAATTAAATTCTCAAAAACTGACCGATACTCTTAAGTAACTATTACAGCAGCACCGTATAAAAATAAATATAGAGACTTATCTAAATGACATTGAAGGGAGACTCAGAGAGGAAGAATTCCAAAAAGAATGTCTGCTTAAACAGAATACATGGCTGCTTAACAAAATAGATGACTTAGAAAACAGGGAAAGGAGAAACAGTATAAGGATCTTTGGTCTGCCTGAAAACACTGAAGGTGAAAACATTATTTCATTCTTAACCTGGATTCATGAATTTTTAGACTTGAAAGAGGGACTTTCATTTGGAATTGAAAGGATGCATACAGCACTGAGGAAACCTGCTTCTAACTCAACAAATACTCCACCTAGATCCATAGTTATAAAATTTCTTTCATTTCTGGACAAGGAACTAACATTAAAATCTGCTTGGAGAAAATCACTCTTATAATACAATCAAAGTCTGATAAGGTTTGATAATGATTATTCTGCCAGAATACTAGAACAAAGGAAAAAAGTCTGGCCAATAATAAAACTGTTGAAACAAAACAACATTAAAGCACAGCTGGCCTTTCCAGCCAAGATAAAAATACTTTTGCCAATGAAATGAGAACCTTTAAGAAGCTACTGTATTCATCAAAAACAACAACATAGTGTCTATCCCAGAAGAAAAGGATGGCCCCTACTCTTAAAAGAATAAAAGAAACAAATCCTTGGACTGATGCTAGAAAGAAGAAACAAAAAACTGATTCCAAGATAGCTGTCTCTAAAACATAACTCTTACAACTCTCAAAGTATCAACTATGGTACATCACTTGTCATTTGTTTTAATTTTAAAAAAGGAGGGATTCTTAAACACTTGAGAAATGGTAATGATTTATTCAGAATGTTCAAAGAGTCCAATAATTCTTCACAAACAAAGGTAGGTCAAGATGGGTTACTATTTACATTATATATAAGCCAAACAAAGCAACATATAATACAAACATAGAAGTTTCTGTTCCCCTACTTGAACTCAATGAATACTTATCTTGTTCATTTTTCATTGATTTTACTTATAATTTAAGTAATTAATTAACTAAATCAACAAGGTACCATTCATCAGAGTTCAGACTCAAATGTAACAAATTAACATCATATATAATAGCAGTAACAATAGAGTGTTTTGAAAACAAAAATGCTGTCATGGAGATTATTGCCTTCTTCAGTTAAAGTATGATTTAGAAATGTCATGTATAGCTTGGTTAAATAATAGTAGCAAGCTCTTAGTACAAATGACATCATTATTCTGTCCAAATATAGTTAATAACAATTATGGCAAGTATCACAGCTACGAGTGCTGTTTGATCAATCCTGATATGGTGTGCATAGATGCAGCCGTGTCTGGCAGCTAGAACAAATGTCATTATTATTCTGTCTAAACATAATTAATATCAATTATAGCAGGTATCATAGCCTTGAGTGCTGCTTGATCAATCCTGATATGGTGTGCGTGGATGTAGACGTGTCTGGCAGCTAGAACAAATGTCATTATTATTCTGTCTAAACATAATTAATATCAATTATGGCAGGTATCATAGCTTCAAGTGTTGTTTGATTAAGCCTGTCGTGGTGTATGTGGATGCAGCTGTGTCTGGCAGCTGTTATATGTTGCCATTTTACGTTTTACTGCAGCTGTGGGTTGTGGCTTGTGATCAAGGTTTACTGATGCTTGTGAATTAGGAAGAGGCATTTGGTGTTTTAGCCTGGATACAGGGGAAGGGGGTGGATAGAACTGTGACTTGGGATATTTTGGCAGAGAATGGTTTATTTGTATGTCTGCTGAGTGAGAGGTGGGAGGACTATTGGAATGTGTTGTCTGTTGTTGTAGCAGCTTGTTAGGAGGGTTTTTTTTTTATCTGTTTGCTCTCTGTTCTTTTCCTGGCTGCTGCCTTGCTGAAAGGGAGGGAATTTAGGCTTGAATTTGCAGTGAAGTGAAGCTTTGCTTCAGGTGCATCGCAAGCCTCTGGTGTGCAGTACACAGTGCAGGTTGCTATGTTAATAGAGACAGAGTGACGATAATGCTTAACGGCTCTGAGGAGCCTCCAAGATGATTCTCGGCAATGATGCTTATGGTTTTAAAAAAATATATATATAACAAAAAGGGCTGTTTTAAGCCACATGTACACATATTGATGGTCTCCCAACACTTTGTTTAGCTCATTAAGTTGATTCTTGAAAAAAAAAATAATAATAAGCGCAATTTTATATTTAAAATGTATTTTGGTCCAAACACATTAAGGACTTACATAAGAGTGGAAGTCTGAGTTACTGTGAAAGACTAAGAGTACTTGGTCTTGTGCAGAACCCTTTGCAGTGGTCTGGGGGGCGAGTTTACTCAGACATGTTGGGCATATGATTCTAGGGGTGTTTAGGGTTGCTGGGAAGTGCTAGAGAGTCATCAGATTTCCTTTGTGAAAATGAACAACAGCAAGATAAGAAACCAAGTTGCTACACCACAAATAGAGACAACAAGGCCAGTGTAAAATAAGGTTCTGTTTTTATTCTCTCTCTAGTGCCTCGGCCACAGTAAGCCTTCAAGGAGTGAAAATGTCTGTGGGAATGAAAGGTGTGTTGGGTGGTTCACTGGCAGTGTCCACTGCATGGAACAGGCTGGTAAAATGGAACAGGACAAATATTGGTTTGGATATTTTAAGAGCAGCCTGGAAACACACCACATGAATTAATAAATGGTATTCTGGCAAAACTGGATGGGCATTATTGCCTGTGCTTGAAGTAGTGATATGTGTGTATGTAAGGATGGAAATATACTTATAACAAATAAGAAACTAGAAGGGTCTCGTCTCAGAATTTAAAGTCTATGGACTGTATAAACATGCTTGGAAGGAGCTAATAATAAAAATAAACATTACAGCTTGTGGTCTCTGAAATAACTAAGCAACAGCCAAAAAAACACACACACAATAATGTAATGTATGATTTTAGTAAATCTAGATATAAAATATATAATCGTCATATAAGATGAAGCAGTCTGCTGAATTTAGATATTAAAGACAGGATTTAATAACATGGGCTTGTGTTTAATAACACTACTGTCTTAACTTGTCATAAATGACATACACTACATTGAACATCAAGGGGAAGCATGATGATTTTCTTATATAAGTAAATATGCATAACAAGTCATGTAATTGCTTTAACTTGAATTGTTGTTTTTGTAACCCATCTTGACCATATGTGATACTTAAGTGGTTACCAAGATAACTAATGTTTTATTCATGACATCAAACTGGCAAAGTTGTTCAAGAGAAACAATAGAAGCCTGAACTTGAAATGTCACAGAATGCAACAATCAAATTCTGAACAAATAGTATTAAATTGACAATAGACACTAAGTTTAATAACATGGGCTTGAGTATAATAAAATTACTGTTTTAACTTGTCATAAATGACATACACTATATTGAGCATCAAGGGGAAGCATGATGATTTTCTCATATAAGTAAATGCCCATGACAAGTCTTATAATTGCTTTAACTTGAATTTTGGTTTTGTAACACATTTTGACCATACATAATACTTAAGCTGTTATCTGGGTGTCTAATGTTTTATACATGACATCAAACTGACAAAGTTGTTCAAAGGAAATAATAGAAGCCTGAACTAGGAATGTCACAGAATGTAACAATCACATTCTGAATAAATAGTATTAAATTGACAATAATCACTCAGTTTAATCTTTGCTGATTATACAAAAATAGAATATTGTCATTTAAATCTAAAAACTTTCAGTATATGCCATAAAATGGCAATTTATGAATATGGAAAGGAACTTGCAATCATTAATCACAATAAGTGAATGTGTTGTTTTAACCTATAATTTCACTCATTTTATAGTAAAAAATGACAAATGAAATCCTTATGTGTAGGAAATGGGGGGACGAGGATGCACTTCTTCTTCTTTTGGCTTTTCCCAGTTAGGGGTCGCCACAGTGGCTCATCTCTGCATGATTGGCAGTGAGTTTTACAGTGTCGAGTTGCCAGCCCGCCTAACCTTCCACAGAAGGCATACACACTCACACCTAGAGCCAATTTTAAGTGTCCAATCCACCTACTGCATGTCTTTGGGATGTGGGAGGAAACCAGAGTACCCGGAGGAAACCCATGTGACCACAGGGAGGACATGCAGACTCCAGACGAGAATTGAACTGGAGAACCTCTTGCTGTGAGGCGACAATGCTAACCGCTGCACCACCGTGGCCATGGAAGAGGGATGCACTGATAATTAAAATGCACTGACTTTCATCAATGTTTACATAAAACAAACTTGATGCTTTAAGTAAGTTAGCAACAAAGTGATTACTTAAATGCTGGCAAACAATGATATATAACTTCTGATATATCCAGTAAAATATATTGTGTTATAAACAGGTATAAATATTATTGCCATCTATTTATATTAAGTAATACGTTTTGAAAGACTTCATCAATAAGGGTGAATATGTTAAATAACTATGTGCTATAATCTTTTACTGAGGTTTTATATATGATACATCCTACTTTACTATGATTGAATTGCTTGTCATCTATCTTTCATGTAAATGTTAATTACTTATACAGTAAGTAGACATTTATATTGTATTAGTATTCTGTCTAATCTACAGTAGTACTACTATAGCTGTTCAAAATAATATAAATATTGCTTATTCCTATTACAAATATTTTCCATATAATTCAGTTTATGGAGCTCAGATGTTCTGGATTGTCAAGGTATGAGTGATAATCTGATGGACTTAGGTTTATCCATCAGATTAAGAATGATTGTCATTCCATGGCTAGTGCGGATCTTATTTTTGTTAACATTTATTAATTTAAATTTATTTCCACAAAACATTTTTAGTATGCCTGACCAAAATGTTACTTTATTAGTAAACACTCAAAGTATAAAACTGATAATTTCCTTTAAAAGCTCAAACATATACTTTATAGTTATCAGAGGAGAATGTTTAATAGTCCCAATAAAACAAAAATTACATAGTCTAAATAACCTAAGATGGATTTAACTTTATTATCTTTAAATACCAGTGGCTTAAACAATCCTAGCAAGAGATCAGATCTACTGAAATATTTTAAACTGAACAAAGCACAAATTGTCTTCCTTCAAGAAACTCATTTCAAAACAAATTACAATTACAAATGGAATCCTAAGGAATATATGATATTGGTGCAATCCACTTATTAATTACATATAGACATATTTTTTGTGCAAGTTTTTGACTATCAGCATTCTTTTAGGTTTTTTATACGTGTTTATTATAGGTTAGACACATATTTTTAATTTTATTTTTATTTTTAATAATATGGAGGATTGTAATTTATGATTGTATATGTTTATGTCCTTTTTGTTTTTAAAAAAATGTTCGCTGCTCAGAGGTAATTAAATGATGTCATTTCCTCTTTTGAGCTTTTATAAACGAAATGTGACCCAAGGTAAAGACACTCTTACCGCTGTGAGCAAGAGGAAGACTTTATCTGCCGTAGGAGCACGTTATTCCACTCCCTTTCAGCCTTATCCCAAGGCTAAAAGAGGAGGGAAGATGTGGTTCCTAAATCACAGAAATTCTTTCCTCAACAGCAGGAAGATTCCCTTCCAGAGGCAGAGGGCGGGGAAATTTTCTGGGAGACGCCGTCCCAGAGGCGGCAGAGGCCCCTGCAACACTGGAGACCATGAGTCCTTTTGGCTCTTCAGCCTCCCACACTCCATGAGGGATTGCCCGGCTGTGCTGCTCGAGCCAGTCGGGTGCCGTTACCAAGCACCTAAAAGCCTGGGAGTCTATTACTCAGGACAGATGGGTGCTTGGTTATTGCTGGAGGTTACACCATTCCCTTCACACTCACCCCCACCATCCAAACAAATCCCGGACCCACCACCCAGTCAAAGGAAATTGCAGCCGTGAAGCTTCAAAGCTGCTAGAAAAAGGAGTCATCCAACCGGTCCCCACAGACCAGATCAGATCCGAGTACTCAAGGTTCTTTTTAGTGCCAAAAAAGACAGGGGACCTGAGACCCATTTTGGATCTCAGCAAACTAAACCAGTCCGTCGTGAAGTCCAAATTCCAAATGGTCACTTTACAATCCATTCTCCCATTGTTGGAGAAAGATGTTTGGATGTGCTCCATAGATCTCAAGGACGCCTATTATCACATACCGATACATCAGGCGTCCAGGAGGTATCTGCGCTTCAGCCTGGGAGACAGTCATTTTCAATTTTGTGCACTGCCCTTTGGTCTCACCACAGCCCCCAGGGTATTCACCAAGTGTTTGGCAGTAGTGACTGCTCACCTGAGGAGTCTCAGATTCCAAGTGTTTCCCTATCTGGACGACTGGCTCCTGACTGCCACCACCAGGCATCTACTACTAGAGAACCTACAAGCCACCATCTCCTGGGTGCTTCCTGGGAATTACATTCAACTGGTCAAAGTCTGTCTTGCTGCCTTCTCAGCGCATAAGATTCATAGGAGCAGAGATAGACTCAAAATTAATGAATCTTCCTTCCTACCGAAAGGATACAAACATTACAAGGTCAAGCTCGAGCCCTGCTTCTAAGATCCAAAGCCCCAGCCAGGATGGTCCTGCAACTTTTAGGTTCAATGTCTGCCACGGTTCTCCTAGTTCCTCTGGCAAGATTGCACATGAGGATTCTTCAGTGGCTGTTATCGACACAATGGTCTTTTCAGGATCTCCCCCTCAATCATCACATACTGATTACAGAAACGTGCAAAGCGGGACCTCCGCTGGTGGCTGCTGCCATCCAATCTGAAGCAGGGAAGACCTTTTGTTATACCCCCTCCGGTGGCCACCTTGACAGCGGATGCCTCCCAGATGGGGGGCATTGTCTGGGCAGGTCAGTTCAGGTTTTTGGCTTCCAAACGAAACATTTCTCCATATCAATGTGTTGGAAATGAGGGCTGTACTTCTGTCCCTACAAGCCCTCCACAAGTTTCTCCCTCAAGGCATTATCGCTATCCACACAGACAACATGTCGGTGGTCTGGTATCTAAACAAACAAGGAGGGACCAGATCTTACCCCTTGCAGAGAGGCCATGAGGGTGTGGGAATGGGCAGTGGCTACCAACCGCTTCCTGGTAGCGACCCACATTCCAGGAAAATCCAATGTATTGGCAGACAGACTGAGCAGGACTATTCTCTCTCCTCACGAGTGGTCCCTGAACGAAACAGTAGCAGCTCAGATTTTCAAAAGATGGGGAATTCCGTGCTGCGACCTGTTTGCAACACCACAAAACACGAAGTGCAAGGTTCTTTTCCTTGACCCCGCATCAAGGAGGCAGCTACAGATGCTCTAGTCCAACCTTAGCCAACAGGACTGCTTTATGCTTTCCTCCGGTTCCTCCTCCCCAAAGTCATCCAGAAAGCTTCCCAATTGGGGTCCACAATGATTCTAATTGCTCCGTACTGGCCTCGTCAGGTATGGTTCCCCTACCTACAGAAATATACTCTGGGCGGTCCTTGGTTTTGGATCTAACTCAGACCTTCTGGTTCATCAGTCGGGACAACAGCACCAGTCCCTTCACACTTTGAAATTAACAGCTTGGCTCCTCCACTTCCGACTTTAGTCAGAAATCACACCTTGGACCCGGAAGTTATTCACATTTTATCTTCAGCCCACAAACCCACCACTAAGAAATTGTATCACAGTAAGTGGAAGAGGTTTGCTATCTGGGCTCAACTCAGAGGCTTAGACCCTATTACTGTCCCGATACCAGAGGTCTTGAAATTTTTAACATCCTTGTTTAATCAAGGATCTTCAGTCTCTACTATTAAAGTCCAACTAGCAGCTATCTCCAAATTTCACGAATCCATAGACCCACCGTTGATGAGCAGCAGATTATGTAAAACTTTCATGAAAGGTGCTGTGCTTTTAAGACCCCCAGTTTTTCATCCTGCGCCTCCGTGGGATCTTGATTTGGTACTTCGTGCCTTAACATCTTCCCCTTTTGAACCGGCTGCTACATGTGAGTTGAAATATCTGTCTTGGAAAACTGCCTTCTTAATTGCAATTACCTCTGCAAGAAGAGTTTCAGAACTTCAAGCCCTATCTGTCAAACCACTGTACTTGATTTTTCACAAGGATAGAGTATCACTTAGGCCTAATCCATCTTTTGTTCCAAAGTTTGTTCTAATCTCTGTCTCCAACAATCTCTAGAGCTACCAGTTTTCTTTCCAAAATTTTCAAACAAAGCGGAATACACCTTGCATACATTGGATGTTCACAGGCAATTGCGCTTCTATCTAGACAGGACTCAACAAATTCAAAAAACAGATCAATTGTTTGTGTCCTTTTCAGATAATAAACTGGGTAAAACCATCACTAAAGCTACTATTGCCAAATGGATTAGAGATTGCATAACTCAGGCTTATTCCTCTTCAAATAAGCAACTTACAACATCTGTCAAAGCTCACTCTACTAGAGCTATGGCTACCTCTATTGCATTTCATTCCAAGCTCGCTATTTCTGAGATTTGTGCTGCGGCTACTTGGTCCAACCACACTTTCATTTCCCACTATAAATTGGATGAGGCATCTAAAGGGCGACATCATTTGGTTCCATGGTACTCAGGAGTGTTTTCCAGTGAGCCACCCAGGATTTAGGTGCTAGGGACGCTGTCCCATCAGTCAGAATGTAGGCGAGATAGGATCACATAACATCTTTTAGTTATGTACTCACCATAACTTCAGATGTTTGGGATCCATCTCAACACATTCCTAATACCCACCCTCCTTCCCCTGCCTTGGAGATCAGAAGAGATTGAGCGGTTTGAGTTCTACTGTTTTTATCTTGTATCATCTGTCGATGTTATATAAGCAGTGCATGCGTGTGTGCATGTATGCGGACAAACTAGATCTGGGGGACTGGTAGTGGTGCATCCTGGGATATAGTAAGCTCAGCCAATAAGAGACTTCGCTCTTTGGCATAAGCGTGCCGAGTCGGAGCCGAGGGATTGGCTCCGAACCCATCAGTCAGAATGTAGGCGAGATGGATCCCAAACATCTGAAGTTATGGTGAGTACATAACTAAAAGTTTTGCTATATTGGCAGGCTAGAAGGGCATTAAAGTCCATGCATGAAATATTTGTATGTATGTAATGCTGCTTGTGAAGCTGTGCCAACACGAGTGAGAAAGTGGCAGCCCTCTGTTGTACCTTTTGACCTCATACCCCTGGAATGGGTGCATATGCTGTTTGTAATATTAAAAAAATATTTGGACCTTCCCTAATGAAAAACATAATTGTTTTAACACGAGCAGCTAGATGTATTGTGGTTGCCAACATGTTTTAATGATGCCTGTGCACTCTAAAGTGAAGGTTGAATTGGATGGCATAAAACATCCCCAGCGACTCTTAGCTGATGGAATCACTAATGGAAATTATAGGTGCATGCAGTAGGGCTAAAATATGGTATTAAAATGGAATTAATGTGTCACTCAACAACACAAGTGTAATTGTTGCTGGTGTACTTCAAAAGAATATAATACAAATGTTAAAATGAGGGCTTAAGCCAAAAATCCGATTTTCTGAGTTTGATTATGTGAAGTTTAGGTTATTGGTAGAAATGGGAATTTAGATTTTCTGTTTTCTTTAAAAAGAGATTACTGTTGTGGTCATTTGAAGAGAACTTCCCCATCATCCCCACTCACAGCTTTTGAATTAAAAGATTTTGAATATGGAGATTTATTTGTGTAATGGGATAAGGGTAAGTAGAATGCTCTTCCTGATGATATCAATGATTTTTGTATTTATGAACTTGATGTCTAGACATTGTTGAATGAGACACTATCGATGTGTTTGTTGGGAGAACACTACGATGCATTGGTTCAGTGATTTTTTTTCCTCTTCTCTATCTCCTTGCAGTAAATCCTTTGAGGATTGAAGGAACAGTTTTGTCATGAGTCTGATAGTTCCAAAATGTTCAAATATTCAAAAGAGTGCTATAAAGTTTCAGAAAATGTCTGCCCATGGTTTAATAAGCTCCTGTATTCCTCTGTACTTGTGCCACTGAAATCCATAACTTTTGTTTGAATTATGTGCATCAAAAGGGGGTAATTAAGCTGTCTCCAGAGTTTCCAGTATGAACTGTGTTCTTTCCCTGGATGCCTCAGTTGGTATGTGATTTATAGTACAGCACAGGGCTTCTTATTCTTACATGCGAGATCAGAACATGTCTTTTAAACTAAGGCATTGCTTGCATTCCATGCTAATTTCAAAACATTTAATGATGATTTAATGGAACCTAGATGGTCAGCTGAGAGCAGTGAACTTTGCTGCATAAACTAGTATAATAATATAGGAAAATTTTATTATTTTCAAGTTTAAAACATCAGAAATCTATAGCTAAACTACTAAACCACATAAATATCAATTTTGGTGGAGATATACAAAAATTTTCCGGTCAAGTAAGTCACTGAATACGAATAATTCAAGGAATTCTCACCCAGATGCTGCTTTGAAAAAAGACCTGATATATTGAGTTACTGAATATGAACAACTCAAGGAATTTGCACCCAGATGCTGCTTGGAAAAAAGAACTGCAATTGATGACATCTACCTTACAGGACCTATCTTTGAAGATGGATGGCTTTAAAAATGACTTAGAAAACCTCAAATTAAATTCTCAAAAACTGACCGATACTCTTAAGTAACTATTACAGCAGCACCGTATAAAAATAAATATAGAGACTGTCTAAATGACATTGAAGGGAGACTCAGAGAGGAAGAATTCCAAAAAGAATGTCTGCTTAAACAGAATACATGGCTGCTTAACAAAATAGATGACTTAGAAAACAGGGAAAGGAGAAACAGTATAAGGATCTTTGGTCTGCCTGAAAACACTGAAGGTGAAAACATTATTTCATTCTTAACCTGGATTCATGAATTTTTAGACTTGAAAGAGGGACTTTCATTTGGAATTGAAAGGATGCATACAGCACTGAGGAAACCTGCTTCTAACTCAACAAATACTCCACCTAGATCCATAGTTATAAAATTTCTTTCATTTCTGGACAAGGAACTGACATTAAAATCTGCTTGGAGAAAATCACTCTTATAATACAATCAAAGTCTGATAAGGTTTGATAATGATTATTCTGCCAGAATACTAGAACAAAGGAAAAAAGTCTGGCCAATAATAAAACTGTTGAAACAAAACAACATTAAAGCACAGCTGGCCTTTCCAGCCAAGATAAAAATACTTTTTGCCAATGAAATGAGAACCTTTAAGAAGCTACTGTATTCATCAAAAACAACAACATAGTGTCTATCCCAGAAGAAAAGGATGGCCCCTACTCTTAAAAGAATAAAAGAAACAAATCCTTGGACTGATGCTAGAAAGAAGAAACAAAAAACTGATTCCAAGATAGCTGTCTCTAAAACATAACTCTTACAACTCTCAAAGTATCAACTATGGTACATCACTTGTCATTTGTTTTAATTTTAAAAAAGGAGGGATTCTTAAACACTTGAGAAATGGTAATGATTTATTCAGAATGTTCAAAGAGTCCAATAATTCTTCACAAACAAAGGTAGGTCAAGATGGGTTACTATTTACATTATATATAAGCCAAACAAAGCAACATATAATACAAACATAGAAGTTTCTGTTCCCCTACTTGAACTCAATGAATACTTATCTTGTTCATTTTTCATTGATTTTACTTATAATTTAAGTAATTAATTAACTAAATCAACAAGGTACCATTCATCAGAGTTCAGACTCAAATGTAACAAATTAACATCATATATAATAGCAGTAACAATAGAGTGTTTTGAAAACAAAAATGCTGTCATGGAGATTATTGCCTTCTTCAGTTAAAGTATGATTTAGAAATGTCATGTATAGCTTGGTTAAATAATAGTAGCAAGCTCTTAGTACAAATGACATCATTATTCTGTCCAAATATAGTTAATAACAATTATGGCAAGTATCACAGCTACGAGTGCTGTTTGATCAATCCTGATATGGTGTGCATAGATGCAGCCATGTCTGGCAGCTAGAACAAATGTCATTATTATTCTGTCTAAACATAATTAATATCAATTATAGCAGGTATCATAGCCTTGAGTGCTGCTTGATCAATCCTGATATGGTGTGCGTGGATGTAGACGTGTCTGGCAGCTAGAACAAATGTCATTATTATTCTGTCTAAACATAATTAATATCAATTATGGCAGGTATCATAGCTTCAAGTGTTGTTTGATTAAGCCTATCGTGGTGTATGTGGATGCAGCTGTGTCTGGCAGCTGTTATATGTTGCCATTTTCGTTTTCGCAAAGCTGTGGGTTGTGGCTTGTGATCAAGGTTTACTGATGCTTGTGAATTAGGAAGAGGCATTTGGTGTTTTAGCCTGGATACAGGGGAAGGGGGTGGATAGAGCTGTGACTTGGGATATTTTGGCAGAGAATGGTTTATTTGTATGTCTGCTGAGTGAGAGGTGGGAGGACTATTGGAATGTGTTGTCCGTTGTAGCAGCTTGTTAGGAGGGTTTTTTTTTTTATCTGTTTGCTCTCTGTTCTTTTCCTGGCTGCTGCCTTGCTGAAAGGGAGGGAATTTAGGCTTGAATTTGCAGTGAAGTGAAGCTTTGCTTCAGGTGCATCGCAAGCCTCTGGTGTGCAGTACACAGTGCAGGTTGCTATGTTAATAGAGACAGAGTGACGATAATGCTTAACGGCTCTGAGGAGCCTCCGAGATGATTCTCGGCAATGATGCTTATGGTTTTAAAAATATATATATATATATAACAAAAAGGGCTGTTTTAAGCCACATGTACACATATTGATGGTCTCCCAACACTTTGTTTAGCTCATTAAGTTGATTCTTGAAAAAAAAAATAATAATAAGCGCAATTTTATATTTAAAATGTATTTTGGTCCAAACACATTAAGGACTTACATAAGAGTGGAAGTCTGAGTTACTGTGAAAGACTAAGAGTACTTGGTCTTGTGCAGAACCCTTTGCAGTGGTCTGGGGGGCGAGTTTACTCAGACATGTTGGGCATATGATTCTAGGGGTGTTTAGGGTTGCTGGGAAGTGCTAGAGAGTCATCAGATTTCCTTTGTGAAAATGAACAACAGCAAGATAAGAAACCAAGTTGCTACACCACAAATAGAGACAACAAGGCCAGTGTAAAATAAGGTTCTGTTTTTATTCTCTCTCTAGTGCCTCAGCCACAGTAAGCCTTCAAGGAGTGAAAATATCTGTGGGAATGAAAGGTGTGTTGGGTGGTTCACTGGCAGTGTCCACTGCATGGAACAGGACAAATACTGGTTTGGATATTTTAAGAGCAGCCTGGAAACACACCACATGAATTAATAAATGGTATTCTGGCAAAACTGGATGGGCATTGTTGCCTGTGCTTGAAGTAGTGATATGTGTGTATGTAAGGATGGAAATATACTTATAACAAATAAGAAACTAGAAGGGTCTCGTCTCAGAATTTAAAGTCTATGGACTGTATAAACATGCTTGGAAGGAGCTAATAATAAAAATAAACATTACAGCTTGTGGTCTCTGAAATAACTAAGCAACAGCCAAAAAAAAAAAAAAAAAACACACACACAATAATGTAATGTATGATTTTAGTAAATCTAGATATAAAATATATAATCGTCATATAAGATGAAGCAGTCTGCTGAATTTAGATATTAAAGACAGGATTTAATAACATGGGCTTGTGTTTAATAACACTACTGTCTTAACTTGTCATAAATGACATACACTACATTGAACATCAAGGGGAAGCATGATGATTTTCTTATATAAGTAAATATGCATAACAAGTCATGTAATTGCTTTAACTTGAATTGTTGTTTTTGTAACCCATCTTGACCATATGTGATACTTAAGCGGTTACCAAGATAACTAATGTTTTATACATGACATCAAACTGACAAAGTTGTTCAAGAGAAACAATCGAAGCCTGAACTTGAAATGTCACAGAATGCAACAATCAAATTCTGAACAAATAGTATTAAATTGACAATAGACACTAAGTTTAATAACATGGGCTTGAGTATAATAAAATTACTGTTTTAACTTGTCATAAATGACATACACTATATTGAGCATCAAGGGGAAGCATGATGATTTTCTCATATAAGTAAATGCCCATGACAAGTCTTATAATTGCTTTAACTTGAATTTTGGTTTTGTAACACATTTTGACCATACATAATACTTAAGCTGTTATCTGGGTGTCTAATGTTTTATACATGACATCAAACTGACAAAGTTGTTCAAAGGAAATAATAGAAGCCTGAACTAGGAATGTCACAGAATGTAACAATCACATTCTGAATAAATAGTATTAAATTGACAATAATCACTCAGTTTAATCTTTGCTGATTATACAAAATAGAATATTGTCATTTAAATCTAAAAACTTTCAGTATATGCCATAAAATGGCAATTTATGAATATGGAAAGGGAACTTGCAATCATTAATCACAATAAGTGAATGTGTTGTTTTTAACCTATAATTTCACTCATTTTATAGTAAAAAATGACAAATGAAATCCTTATGTGTAGGAAATGGGGGGACGAGGGATGCACTTCTTCTTCTTTTGGCTTTTCCCAGTTAGGGGTCGCCACAGTGGCTCATCTCTCTGCGCATGATTGGCAGTGGAGTTTTACAGTGTCGAGTTGCCAGCCCGGCGCCCAACCTTCCACAGAAGGCATACACACTCACACCTAGAGCCAATTTTAAGTGTCCAATCCACCTACTGCATGTCTTTGGGATGTGGGAGGAAACCAGAGTACCCGGAGGAAACCCATGTGACCACAGGGAGGACATGCAGACTCCAGCCGAGAATTGAACTGGAGAACCTCTTGCTGTGAGGCGACAATGCTAACCGCTGCACCACCGTGGCCATGGAAGAGGGATGCACTGATAATTAAAATGCACTGACTTTCATCAATGTTTACATAAAACAAACTTGATGCTTTAAGTAAGTTAGCAACAAAGTGATTACTTAAATGCTGGCAAACAATGATATATAACTTCTGATATATCCAGTAAAATATATTGTGTTATAAACAGGTATAAATATTATTGCCATCTATTTATATTAAGTAATAAGTTTTGAAAGACTTCATCAATAAGGGTGAATATGTTAAATAACTATGTGCTATAATCTTTTACTGAGGTTTTATATATGATACATCCTACTTTACTATGATTGAATTGCTTGTCATCTATCTTTCATGTAAATGTTAATTACTTATACAGTAAGTAGACATTTATATTGTATTAGTATTCTGTCTAATCTACAGTAGTACTACTATAGCTGTTCAAAATAATATAAATATTGCTTATTCCTATTACAAATATTTTCCATATAATTCAGTTTATGGAGCTCAGATGTTCTGGATTGTCAAGGTATGAGTGATAATCTGATGGATTTAGGTTTATCCATCAGATTAAGAATGATTGTCATTCCATGGCTAGTGCGGATCTTATTTTTGTTAACATTTATTAATTTAAATTTATTTCACAAAAACATTTTTAGTATGCCTGACCAAAATGTTACTTTATTAGTAAACACTCAAAGTATAAAACTGATAATTTCCTTTAAAAGCTCAAACATATACTTTATAGTTATCAGAGGAGAATGTTTAATAGTCCCAATAAAACAAAAATTACATAGACTAAATAACCTAAGATGGATTTAACTTTATTATCTTTAAATACCAGTGGCTTAAACAATCCTAGCAAGAGATCAGATCTACTGAAATATTTTAAACTGAACAAAGCACAAATTGTCTTCCTTCAAGAAACTCATTTCAAAACAAATTACAATTACAAATGGAATCCTAAGGAATATATGATATTGGTGCAATCCACTTATTAATTACATATATACATATTTTTTGTGCAAGTTTTTGACTCATCCATTTCTTTTTTTTTTTTTATTTATTTATTATATAGGTTAGACACATTTTTTTTTTTTTTTTTTTTTTTAATATAATATGGAGTAATTTTTTTGTTTATGATATGTTTATGTCCTTTTTTTTTTAAATGTTCGCTTCGCTCAGGTCAAATTAAATGATGTTCATTCCTCTTTTTAGCTTTTATAGCGAAATGTGAGGTTTGAATGTTTTTTTTTTTTGAAAAACCACGGATTGCCGCACCGTGGCCTTAAGGTTAAATAAAACACGTTGGGTTTTTGGTTTTGTGTAAACAAGTGCTTGTGTTTGCTTGCTCTGGAACTAAGCACCGCAATCCACTTATAAGACAAAGACAAAAGGGGTAACAATTGTATGGAAAAAATCATTTATAAGTATGAAGATAAAGAAGGCCATATGGCATTAGTAATAGTTAAATATAATAACAGAATATAGACCCTAGCCAATCTATACTGGTTCCCAATGTGGTTTATGTAGCTAAGTGTTTAATGTGCCCTATTTTTCTATGTGGGCAAGACAGATCTTTTAAGAATAGAATAAGTGAACATTTATTGGACATAGGTTCATAGGTAGGTACTAGGCTATTGGCCCAAGGGCCTACGTAAACCTAGCCAGCAAGGTTCCATAGCTTACGCCACCCAAGAAAGTTATTTTCCTGTGCCACTGTCCAGCAGAGACAAAGAAGTGATCCCCGGGGTATATTTCCTATTTCCCATCCACTCATCAAGATTTTTCTTGAAGAGTGCTAATGAAGAACTTTGCTTGACATAGATGAGTAGCTTATTCCAGAGTATAGGAAGTCTCTGGGACAGGAATCTATCCCTCCAGCATGTCCTGTTTACTGTGGTGACAAGGTTTAGGTCCCTAGAGCATGTAGCTTGGTGGGATTGGGATTTCTTTAGGTGTAGCATGTCCAACAGCTCTGGGTTTGACATAGCTTTATATGTTAGGCAGAGATCACCGCGGAGTAAGAGATATGCTACGGACTAAAGCTGGAGTTTTTTGAGGCGGTCAATGTAGGGCATTTGTTTGAGGCCAGTAATCCTCTTTGTGAGGTACTTCGGTGGCCTTTTCAGCAAATGTCTTGTGAGGTACATTCCAAAAGGGGCATTGTACTCTATAATGGGTCTAATGAGTGATGAGTAGAGGGGAACAATGACCTCTTTTTTCCTGGATGAGAACCGTTTTATGATGAGGTGTGCCATGTAGAAGGACTTCCTGACTACTGTGGCGATGTGACTATCAAAGGAGAGACTACTGTCCACCTGGGTCCCAAGGTCTCTTATCATGCATTCGGTGTTAAGTAGATTGCTGCCTATGTGGTAGTTCATGGGTACAGAGTTTTTAACAAAGGCGATCACACTGCACTTTTTGGCATTGAGCTTGAGGCCATGGCTCTGACACCAGGCATCTGTCTCAGTGAGGCCCTTCTGTAGGATGTCCACATCATTTGGGGACTTGACTATGGCTCCTAGTTTGCAGTCATCTGCGAACTTCATTTGCCAGAGGCCTTCTGTGTTAGCCTGTACTTCAGAGAAGTAGATACCAAACAGGAGAGATCCCAGGATGGAACCCTGTGGTACTCCACTTGTCACTGCTTTGAGGTCAGATTTGGAGTCTGCAACTTTTACAGTGTGGGTTCTGTCAGTGAGCTAGTTGGCAACCCATCTTGTGACATAGGGATTTATACCTAGTTTAGTGAGTTTAGCTATAATTCCAGAATGGTGGATGGTGTCGAAAGCCTTGGCAATGTCAAGATAGGCTGTATGCACCACCTTACCCTCATCCACGGCTTTGGTGACTGCCTCAAAGAAGTCGATCTGGTTCAGGAGGCATGATCTGCTTTTCACAAAACCATACTGGGTGGGATCCAGAATTTGGAGGTTACCAATGTCTTTGTTTATGAGTTCCATGATGATAAGTTCTATGGCCTTGCAGACCAGGCTCGTCAGGCTAATAGGTCGATAGTTCCCGGGATCAGTGGTGGCTCTGCCTTTGTTGAGTGGGATAAATGTTGCTGTGCACCATTCAGTGGGCAAAAAGCCTGATGCGAGGCTATTATTGAACATGGTGCTTAAATGGGGAGCCAGTTCATTCTGAAGTTTGTGTAAAACGCAGCCTGGGATGTTGTCCGGTCCCATGGATGCTGTGTTTTAGGCTTTAGAGAGTGCAGCTTTTACCTGCGTAGTTGTGATTACAGGGACTCTGCATTCTTCCTGTATAGATATGGGCCCTTTCGGGGGTGAGAGGGGAGTAAAGTTAGCACTGAATCGATCTGCCAGGATGTTGGCAATATCAGTTGGTTCTGACATCAGACATAATAGGCAAACTAATGCATTAGCAAGGCATATTAACAAATGTGGAGACCATGTTTTTAGATTTTTGTGATCCAACATTTGTTTAAAGATCCACAAGGTAGATGCCTAGATGTCCACTTGGATATCTGTGAGCTAAGATGGCAACTTAGGCTTGATGCCACAAAGCATCCAGGTATCAATGAGGCTATTAGCATATCTAGCATATTACAATTAAGACATATATTAGGTTACATTTCTTATTCAGGGGATTGGTACATTGTTTTTTACAATATAATTTATCTAACATAATATTTTAGATAATGTTGGGTATTATCTGCTCATATTTTCAAATTATATTGGATACATATTTTATATAATATGTTATTTTTTCAATATATGGTATGTCACTTTAAGAATAAATTGATGTGTAATTAGTGGTTTACTATTTAAGGCTGGGTTAGTAGTGTGTGTGGATATTTTGTAATTTTGTTCTGAAGAAGTCCCTTATCACAGAAGGGAAGAAAGCGCTCAACTGTTTCAATAAAGCTGTTCGTGTTAGCTGTTAGTCCTTCGCCATGGTTTTTGTTCTGGACTTTATTGGAATACATTTGGCAGTAGTTTGGTCTTTCTGCAGAGATGGAAGCAGCAGGTACAAGAAATGGTGATATATTAGCTTTATTATAGCAAATCAAACAACAACTGGCTGCCCATAACGCCCAAATACAAACTTTAACTGAAAAACAGGGGAATAATGACTTGTTTGGTAGCCTTGGCTACCCATTAACTCAGCCAACACCTATTAACAGTGGTTCAAATGGTCCTGAAAGGCAGCAGCAGAATATGCTTGGTGATATATCCGTTAGGACTGAAGAGTTGAACGGTAATGTCCAAGGGCCTTTACAGTGGAAGAATAATACTTTTGTATTTGGGGTTGAATGAAGGCAAGGAAGTGTGACTCAACTTGAAACTATCACCACTGTTTATAAAATAAAGGTATTTGAAAAGAATTTGTTATCATATAAGAAATTTCAATTAGAAATATCATATTTACAGAAAAATATTGAAATGGAATTGGTCCCACAGGGATTGAGAGTGTGGAAATACCCCAATGGGTCTGATGGAAATGTTGAATTATTAAATGAATTACACAGTTTATATGATAAAACGGGGCTTCAAATGATGAGGCTTATGGTTAAGTACAATTTCCAAGCAGCCGATAAAATGGCAAAGGATTTGGAAGATCTAAATCAAATCATACAAAATGATGTTAACTTTATGCAAAGTCAGACAGTTTACAATGTTTTTTCTAATGTGACATCTGCTTGCAATGTAATTTATACATGCAAAACTAACAAAATAAAAAAAGAGACTTGAATGAATATGCCAAACAGAGGGTGTATCCACTTTCTGCAGGAAGCGTCAATAATGAGGAAGATCAGGCCAATCAGGGAACAGATTCAGACGAGGGAATGATGTCAAATGCAGTAAGCTATAAAGCAACAAGGAATCCCTCACAGCCTTTTCAGAACAAGGAGAGTGTAAGGCATTCGGAGAGACTGAAGGAGAAAGAGCAACAGCCTTGGTTTTTGCCGAAAACTTATCGAGACTATGTTGTGCAGGGGGCATGGCCAAAAAACAACAGCAGGAACAGGAGCCGACAGCGGAGAACTTGATGGATATGGCCTTGGACCTTTTGTGGTTTGTAAGTACTTTTCCTGTTAACACTTCTTTTGGTTCACTTGGCGTTCATAGTGTATCTACTATAAATGAAAATGAATGCTATAGTGACAATGGGAGGGTTGTGAGCAATACTAATTTGAATGTTTTTGGTCAGCAAGAAGATGTTTTGGATGGAACTTTTGATAGTGACTTTTCGTTGACTTTTCAACTAAATGTGGACAATTCAGTCAATGAACTTGTAGGTAACAATGGTGACATGATACAAAGTTGTGATATAATGAACTTTGAAAATGCATTTGAACCTGTTGTCATTCAAAATGAGAGAAATGATTTTAAAGTTTATAACTATTCTACAAAAGAAATTAGAACTGAACATGTAAATGTATTGGCTAAAGGGTTCACTTTTGTGCCCTTTAGAAAGGCAAGGATAGATAACACTTTGATAGACCTTAAAAGTTACACTAGGAAATTGAATTTTAAGGTCTGGTTTAACTCCCAAAGTGAGGGGGATGGTAATGGGTGTTTAAGGAGACCCAGTACATTTAATCCACCTTTAAATAATGTAATAAGGTTGTTTGAAAACAAATGTGAAAAGGATATATGTAGGGTTCCATCAGTTAAAACAGAACATGTTCAAACCAATATGACTGTGGCTGAAGAAAGTTTGCTAAATGATTTTGTACGAGACACTAATATATGGTTAATGAAACCAGATAAAGGAAATGGAATTGTTATTATGAATAAGGCTGATTATCTGAACGGGATTAATACCCTGTTGTTAGATGGGTCTTATACAGAGAGTTTCCTTAACGAGATACATGTAATGTGTAGGAAAATTGACATGTTAATGGATGACATGTTGTACCAGGGGCAAATCAATGAGGATGAGCATGCATACATGTATAATAAGTACCCTATGGTACCAAATATATTTGGAATTCCCAAGTTCCATAAGGCACTTAGGGACCCACAGTTTAGACCTATAGTTGATGGTAAACGATCGAAAACTTGTTTTATAAGCAAATTTTTGGATAAAAAATTACAGGCAGGATTAAAAACATTTCCATATATATGTAAAGATTCTTGGGAATTCTTAGACAAAGTGGGTAGAATAAAGTTTGATGAAAGTATAATCATGGTCACCATTGATGTGGTTAGCTTGTTTATAGTCATCCCATATGTAGAAGGTTTAGCGTGGTTAATGACACAATTGTTTAATACTGGCCTATATGATCAGGACAATATCAATGTATACATAATGCTGATGGAAGTGGTGCTTCAGAATAATTATTTATATTTTGAAGGTCAGTATTACAGGCAGAAAATGGGGGTTGCCATGGACGCTGCCTGCGCCCCTGTTTTTGCTAACTACATTATGTCTTATTGGGAACAACAGTATGTAATGCAGAATACATTCCAATCCAATATTTTGTTTTACACAAGGTTTTTAGATGATTTGTTTATTTTGTGGAAAGGTACTGAGCAGGAATTAGAGCAGTTTTATGTATACATAAACTACACTTTTTTTTAAATTTACACATCAACATAATAGAAAAAACATTGTTTATTTAGATGTAGAGTTATTTATTACTGAAGACAATGTGGTGTAATCAAATATTTATAGAAAACCTACTTTTTCAAACTCTTATTTAGAGTTTACCAGTGCACACCCATCCTTCCAATAAAAGTCTATAGTTAAAGGGCAATTGGTTCGAGCAGCCAGGATGGTGAGCTCGGACATAGTATTTATCGATGAGTTAAAGTTTATTTTAAATATGTTTAAGGCTAGAGGATATCCAGATGCCTTACTTGAAGTGATTAGTCGGGAAGTGGTGCATAAATGAAATAATGGTTTTTATAAACCAATTTTGATATTTGGTAAAGATGGTAATAATGCAAATAAGAAATCGTAAAAAAGATCCACAGACCACCAGACAGTAAAAATAATAACAATGATTTAATATAACACAGAGAATGTTGGCACTTTCAGGTACTCAAACCCTTCCTCAGACATACAATAACTAACAACATACAATTCTTTTCAAGCTAAATTGCTCCAATCAAAAGAAACCATCAATAAAACAATACTTAGGAATGTAAGGCCTATGCCTATTTAAAACAGGTTTTAAAGGCACCACACCATTGAGTCCTGGATATCTGTGTGCCCCAAGTTCTATACTCCATCTGGTTTCACAATACTCTGTGTGACCAGAGACCTCGTTGTTCCTGCTATCCTTAGTTATTTTCTGTAATGCTTGGAATAGGAATTGATGCCCTAGAAATTTCTCTACATGTACTGAAAGAGCATTGTGTTTGTCCTTAAGTCTAATGGCTGACAGATGTCTCAAAATTCTATCCTTCAACCTACAATTGGTTTTCCCTACATAAAATGAGAGACAGCAGGTACAGGTGGCTATATACACAATATTAGTGGATAAACAGGTGACCATGGTGTTAGGTCCATTCTGTTTACCAGTAAGGGGATGTATAAAGTGGGTTTCCGTACTGATGGATGTGCAGGCCTTGCACCTTAGACATGGAAACGTCCCAATCTTAGTAAATCTATTCCTCTCTTTAGGTTGTTTGTCACATAAAAATCTGCTTTAGATTTTTATTTCTCTTAAAAACAAAATCAGGATGTTCACCAACTAATTCTTTCAGTGAATCATCTGTTTTTAGGATTCTTCAATTGGTTTTAATCACATCTTGTACTCATCGTATGTCACTATTATACATAATCATTAAAGGTACCTTGCTCTTCCTGTTATTATTAGAATTCCTTCTATTTTGTTGACTATATCTAGCCTTATTTATTACACCCTTACTGGAAAATCAGGGTGCTGCCTCTGTTGATCTGAGTTCAGCCACATCCTGTAATGTGTCCTCAATTTCCTTCTCTTTATAGCCCCTGGCCAGGAGTCTAATGCTGAAAGTGTTAAGTTCTTCCTGCAAAACTCTATCTTCTGTACAAAGTCTAGATAGATTTAAAGATTGTCTCTTCACTATATTTCGATAAACAAACCCTGGGTGCATGCTATCTTTAGCCAGCAACCCATTTTTCCAACAAGGCTTCCTATAGACTTGGGAAGGAATGACACCTTATCTTTCTGTGTCAGTAAAATATCCAAAAACTCAATCTCTGTGCATGAATGGTTCATAGAGAACCTCAAAAAATCAGTGGAATGTTCAAGATAAAAAAATGAACTGATTTAAGGACTCAATGGTGCCCATCCACAATATAAAAATATCATCCACAAAACGTGTGTAGAAGGCCACATATTGTGACCACTCATTTTTAGGACTAAAAACAACATCATCTTCCCAAAACGCTAAAACCAAATTTGTGTAAGAATTTGCGCAAGGGGTGTCCATGGCTACCCCCCACTTTTGCCAGTAATACTGCTCATTAAACAGAAAGACATTGGGCCGGATTCACGAAACCTCAGTGTAAGACTTAATATGTCTTACTCGGAGGCTGCAGTTGAACGGTATGACATCAGCATGTCATGAATATTCATGAGGGCACACTGACTCATCTGTAACTCTTACATGGACTGAGTAGGCAAGCAGGGGGCGTGTCCGACTGCAGAGCAGTCTAAAAGTCCACACCCCTGCAAGGTTTTAAAAAGCATAATGTCAACAGACAAGAGCGAGTCTGCTCAAATGTACTTGCACCCAACACCACACTCCCTGACACTGTAAACCCTCATCAGAGTTATAGAACGTAAAATATTAAATTTTTTTAAATCCACAATTTAGCTGCCCGTATTTGCGCTTGTTTGCGCGGATGTGCCGATTACCTAACCACAGTTAGCAATTGTGACATTGAAGAGCATATAAGAACTAATTAATCTAAATAGCAATAGTGTAATGGTAGAGCGTATGCACAAAGAGAAGGCATTCACGGTTCGAGTCCCACCACTCCCCTTCTTATTTATGTTTTAAATCAGTATTTGAAATAATACCAGACACATATGATTAAAATTTTATTAAAAGCAATGACATGGCCAATGTATCAGCGAACAAAATATATATTTTGAAAAGACCCAGCTATATAATAGCCTACCGTTAAGCAACGTTTTACACAGCTAAACACAGGTGCCCATAGTTTAATAGCACTTTACATATCTAAACAGAGGTGCCCATAGTGTGATAGCACTTTATCCAGCTAAACAGAGTTGCCCATAGTTTAATAGCACTTCACCCAGCTAAACAGAGCTGCCCATAGTGTAATAGTGCTTTACACAGTGCAATAGAGTTGCCCAATGTTTAAAAGCGCTTTACCCAGCGCAATGTGTTTGCGCGGACGTGCGCGCCGTGCCAACCAGGGCACCGTAGGGCACTGGTGAGCAACATAGAGCTAAGTTGCTTAAATGCAGCCACACCCCCTAGCCTGTCTAGACAGTATTAAAATAAAAGAATGACAAGGTTTGAACCCAAGACCCTTTGCACCATAATCAAAGTACAGAACCACTAAGTCATGACAACATAGGGGGAACAGCCACTATTAACATTCATAAACTTAGGAATGGTAGTTTAACCATTACTAAGCAGGTTTGCAGTCAGCCTAGAATTTTACAAAATGGCCAATCACAAAAAAGTGTGGGAAATGCGGCATATTTAAGCCCCACAGGTGGGAATACATGCCATAACTGATTGTAGCTCACATCTGCGGTCAGAATGTCTGGTGTTGGAGAGGGAGCATGCTTCTGAGTGCAGAGATGGGGCATCGAGGAGTCCAAATACATGGTTTGGCTCCTAGTCCACCATCATGAGGCAAGACTCCTGCAGGGCCAGTTCCAAGGGACGGAGTACAAGGCAGAGGCTTGGAACCAGTTAGCTCGTGACCTCACCAGTGCCACAGGCATTCCTCGGACTGGTGAGCAGGTCAGTCACTACCATGCTGACCTGAAGAGATGAAAGGAGGACCACCTGAACCAGTGGATAAAGGAGGCCCGTGGGATGCGGGATGCCCCAGTACTGAGTATGTAACCATGGAATGCAGTATGTAAGAATTTAAAATGGAGTATGTATAATGGATAGGAATGTCTCAATATCCCTTCATTTACTTTACAGCTGCAGGTGACCGTATTATGAATCAGCAAGCCTATGCTGATAGGCTGCTAAGGCTGTGCCGCCAGGCAGGTTAGTGATTATTCTGCATGTATTGTCATATAAAATATGGAAGAGAGCATGAAAGAAAGTGTTGTAGTCCAATAATACAGCCATAAAATGGACTGAATAAGTCCTCTGCATGTACTGTCAGATAAAAACGTTAGAGAGGCAGAAAAAGAGTGTAGTAACCCATTAAGAAAAGTAACAAATGTCTGGAATAATATCTCTGCAGGCACTGTCATATAAAAGAATATGTGAGTGAGCCTGAAAAAAGAGTGTGCTAACCTATTAAAGGTATAATATGTCATGAACATGTCTGCCATATATACTGTTAACACAAATAAAGGAGTGAGTCTGTGGAAAAGTGTGTAATGTCATTAATAAAGGTCTAAAACCCAGAGTGTGTCTGTTTCACTTAGTATGAAATGTTGTTGTACCCTTGCATTATACAAATAGCAATGTGTTAGAAAGTGCTGGCAACCCAGAGTTCTGCAGTCCCATCTAAAGTGGGTGATGGAAGTGCTAGTAGCTGTGAAGTACATATACAGTCCTCAACAGTCAGTTACTGGCTGGCATGCATAAGTAAATCTGGCACATGAGTAGCATAATAACATGTTCCCCAGAAATGTAAGTGTGCTTCAATAAATGCAGGGTTCTGTACAATTTGAAGTGAAAATGTCATGTGAAAACATACAAATATGTAGATAAAGAAATATAAATGCAACCATGAAATATGTAGCAGTAACATCTGCATCCTGGACAGTTAGTATGTGAGATATAGGTCAAGTATAGATTGAACTAGCCAAACCCACTACACAACCTAATGCATGGTGGCAAGTGTAATAATACATGTAGGGAATATACACCTGCAGTCAGTAGGAATGTAGTATAGAGTAAAAGTGTTTATAAGATGTTAACAGAGGTTTTTTTCTACACCCTACTGTTTGTGCATAAACCATGCAATTCCACACCTCAATGGGTATGTGTAATCTTAAATATTTGTTGAGATATATGTCCAATTGTTCTATAAATATTTGTACTCATGTTAATGCATGTGCCCTGTTCAAACACCACGTTCATGGTGGTCTGTTGCTACCAATCATCCCTGCATGCGGTTGGAATAACCACTGTTGTTCAATATATGCATGTGTTATGTTTGCTGTTCAACTGTTGGAACTGTGGTGTGTTGGGTTAATGGGAATATTACTGCATGCTGTTGCAACTAATCTGGAATGCTGTTGTTTATGTTGTAATGAAACACACCTAATCACAGAACGTATGGGAAGGCCAGTCCCAGCGGACCCACCTGTCCCTCCTCAGTTGGCGAGTGCACCTGGCACCAGTGGCTCTGGTGCCCAGCCCGGACTCCCCTCCTCCATTGGTCCTGTGCCACCTTCACATGGAAGCGCTGCAGGGGATGGGGCTCATCCCCCCATGCAAGCGTGGGCAGAGAAGGGCCACCTGTCACCCTTAGAAGGGTCCAGTTTTTGGTGCATAGGGAGATCCAGCGTTCAGTCACTGATCCCCTACGCCAGCTTGAGGCGAGAGTGGTGTGTCTCATGGGTGAGCCTGCCTGTCCTACTCAGCCCCCAGCACAGCCACTCCCAGGGCTGTGAAGGTGCAGTGGTGACTGCCCATGGGTGAGGATCTCAGTTCCACTGTTACCATCTGTGGGCTCATGGGATTGCGATTTCCAAACAACCTTCCCCGTCAATTGTGTTCACCCACCCCATGTGTCAAATTCTGCCCCTGTATGCATCTTTCTTATTTGTCTTGTCTGTTTACCTCCCCAACATACCTCCCCAAATATACCTACTTCCCCTACCTCACTTACCACTCTCACCTGAAAAAAAAAAAAAAAGGGCAATCTGTACCCGAAAAAAAAATTACGCCCCATACATAGCTTCCCATTTTGCACACGTCAGTAGGACATGTACACCGATAATTCTAATTGGCAGTGCAACAAACTATGTTGTCCTCACCCCTTTCTCAGGGGTGGAAGGTCTCAAAACTCACTCCAAATTTTCAACATATGCACAGCTGTTGATGTTAAAGAAATGGGCAGCTATGGGCCTTCCCTACACCCTTCCTGCACATCCCGAACTTGTTTTCCTACTGTCTTTCCCTCTCTGTGCCCCCTTTTTTACCACTTTCCTATCTCCCCATTTTCTTTTCTTTAAAAGAAATTACCACGGGGGTTAGCGAGAGTAAGCACTTTTAAGCAGTATTTAGCAGGGTGCGCGAGTGTGAGCTTGTGTGCGCTTAGCTAAGCATCGCTAAGCGTCATGCAAACCCGCTTACAACTGCTTAAAAGTGCCTTAGTCACTCTGTATGACAAGGCCCTTGTACTGTTCAGCAGCAAAATAAAAAAAACCTTGTCAGTCTCGAACCTGGGACCTTGGACTCACCAGTCTGCATGAAGTACCACTACACCACAGCAGATATACAATAACTTAGTGCTGAAAGCAATTTATCATGCATTACCATGAGTGAATGTAAAGGGAAAATAGGAAATCTTGTTCTGTGGGCCTTAACCAGCACGTGTTGTTGAATTGCATGACATGACTGTGAAAAGAGAATCAGCCATGCTAGTAGGGAATAAGGTTACAGTAGCAGCTTACAAACCCCACACAGTATCAGGGCAGGATAAACACTGGCATATTTGCATAGGTCACAGGCCAGACCTTTCAACAGTGACTGCTCTACAGTGATGACCCTGATTTGTAAACAAATGTTAGCTGTGCCCCTCTGACTCCCTGTGAAATGTACTAACAGTAGGCAGAAAGGTGCTGAATCTCACTTAATAACAAATGTCAATAAGTAAGAGTAGACACCACTTGCACGTCAGAAAAGGTGTAGTAATAGAAATGCTCTGAATCACCCAAAGTCTGAACTGCAAAATGTCTGAACTATATGACAGGTGTATCCCAGTTATATGTACCTTTCCCTGAGGCTGTTCAAATATATACGTGAGAGTATCTGAGGCCTGGAAGAGTCAGAAACACACAGGCATATTAGCTTGTCTGCTGTTACACACTCTGCATATAGCTGTAGAATGAATCCCACAAGCATGGCCTTATGTATAAGTACAACACAGAAATAGCAAAGGATGTAGTCATGTACTGCTAGCAACCACATGTGACAATACCATTGTTCAGGTGCTGAAAAGACTGTTGTGGTGCACAGTCAAAGAATACTAGGCTGACCTCTATCTACCATCTGGATATGTCCACAGGTGGGAGCTACTCAGACAGACTACAAGCCTTCATAGACTTACAGGTACACAGCAACTCTGCATGTTCAGTAAGATAAACATCACATGATAATAGATAATGCACACTGCAGTTCTGCACCCCTACCCAAACGTACTATATACCCGTGTAGTTAGGCACAACCAAGGGTGTAGGTAGGCATACACAGTACAGAAATATGTCCAGTCCTCCTGAGCAGACTGTGCTAATGCCAACACAAACCACAAACTGTTCAGATGTGAGTAACGTACTAATGACAGTATAGCAGTTCACAAACAGTGCATATGCCTGATAGTCATAATTGGTAGTACAACATACTTAGATGACCTCACCACTCTCTCAGGGGTGGAAGGTTTCAAATATCCCACCTAATGTATTGCATATGCACAGCTGTTGCTGGTAAATAAATGGGCAGCTATGGACCTTCTCCACCCCCATCGTGTACATCCCAAGCTAGTTACCCTACTGTCTTCCCCTCTTTGAGCACCCTTTATCACCACATTCCTATCTCCCCATTTACTTTTCTGTCAAAGACATGAGCACGAGGGTTAGTGGGAGTGAGCACTTGTAAACAGTAGTAACCGGATTTGCACCAGTGTGCGCATGTGTGCGCCTAGCTTAGCATTGCTAAGATATGATAAGCTATGCCAAGCTTAGCTTACTATTGCTAACATAAAATAAGCTAAGCTGAGTTTAGCTTAGTATTGCTAAAATACAATCATCTAAGCTAAGCGCTGCTTAACATCGCTAAGCATCGTGCAAAACCGCACCAACTCACAACTGCTTAAATGTGCCTTTGTCACTCTGTATGACAAGGCCCTTGTATTGCTCAGCAGCAAAATAAAATACCCTTATCAGTCTCAATCCCCACACCTTGGACCCACCAGTCTGCATGATGTACCACTAAGCCACAACAGATATACAATAGCTTGGTGCTGAAAGAAATATAACATGCATTACAAGGAGTGCATGTAAAGGGAAAATAGGAAAGCCATAGGAATACATTGCAATAAAGAAATATAACATGCATTACAAGGAGTGTATGTAAAGGGAAAATAGGAAAGCCATAGGAATGCATTGCAATAAAGAAATATAACATGCATTACAAGGAGTGAATATAAAGGGAAAATAGGAAAGCCATAGGAATACATTGCAATAACTACTGCTGTATGCCAGTTAATTCCCTAATTCCAAAAGAAAGTACATACTCCCATGTATCCAATGTTAGCATTAGGAGGTGTGAGTAAACTTACACACTGAGAAGAGTGTACTGGAAGAAGCAACAGTCAGGTTTCAGTACAACATGCATTTCACTGGCTACAACCCAGCTTCAGATATGAGACATATACCAACCTTCTGACTGACACAACAGTGTCTACAGCAAACAAGCATGGTCCCCACCTTGCAAAACTGAAAGGCCTATGCCTACCTAACCTATCATTTTATAGCAGTGTCCTGAAATCACAGTGAGAACTGCAATTACCACACAGCAGGCTGCATGCAATTACTAAATGGTGGGCACCAATTGGTGCAGAGGCCATCACATGCACATGTGCAGATACCTACAAAAGCAGCCTGTACTTGCTGTCCACACATGCAATAATATCATTGCAGCAACTGGAGAGAGAGAGAGAGAGCGAGAGAGACAGACAGACAGACAAACAAACAAATAAGCAGAGGCAGTTGGAGACCAACCCAATAAATAACAACAAACAGAGGCAGTTGGAGACACCAACCCAAAAAAACAGAGGCAGTTGGAGACACCAACCAAAACAAAAGAAAAACAACAAACAGAGGTGGTTGGAGACACCAACCAACCAAAACAAACAAAAAAAAAAACAAACAAACAGAGGCAGTGGAAGACACTGACCTAAACAAATAATAAAAAAAAAAAAACATCAACAGGTACAACAGACTGGGGTGAGAAATACAAAGGTAAGGTATGTAACACAGATGTATTTGCTGGCATCCGAATGATGTGTATATATATATATATATATATATATATATATATATATATATATGTATTTGAAGTTTGCTATGTGCACATATCTATGTAGGTTCTGGCACTGAAAACAGCAAGCAGTGCAGGTATATGTCATGTGGTGGTTAAATGCTGTGGGACTGAGTTACAGCCAGTGAGGTCTGCTACGGCTATATGGCCTGAGGACAGCGAAATACATTCTGCACAACACTGTGCAATATTATAACATAATTGTATGCCTCACAACTGTTCCATAATTGATATTCCCACCATGAAAGGTGGGCAGTATATGTGCATATATGTGCATGTATATGTACAGCAGTGGCTGTTTACAAGTATGTGTGTGTGTGTGTGTGTGTGTGTGTATTTATATATATATACATATATATATATATATATATATATATATATATATATATATATATATATATATATATATATACATATATATATATATATATATATATATAGATATATAGATATGTAGATATATAGATGTTACATATATAGATAGATATATATAGATATATACATATATAGATATATATAGAGATATATAGATATATACAGATGTATATGGATATCTATGGATATATATAGATATGTATATATATATATATATATATATATATATATATATATATATATATATATATGTATATATAGAGTGATATATAAATATATATGTATATATATATATATATATATATATATATATATATATATATATATATATAGTGAGAGAGGGAGATACAGGGTCAGACGTATTGCAACAGATGCCTGGTGACCAAGGCATGGACTGAGCACCAGTGTTGATACTGCAGTGCCATACCCCATTCCAAAACACTTTACCCACTAACTATCAGATAGGTGGTTGCCTGACTAACACTGAAGGTGTCAGAAGGGAACATGGGACACAGGTGGACAGTAGCCTCCCCTTTGATATTCACAGTGCCACACTAGTCTTGTAATCTGTCTATGTGGTACGTGTCATCACAAACGATGTGTCATGTACGGAAATATAGGTTAGTGTTCCCCTGTACTCATCACAATGCCCCATGTGGTATGTACCTCACATGACAACTACAGCAAGTGGAAAGGCCACAGACATACCTCATAAAGGGTAATACTGCCCTGAAACACATACCCTATGCACACTGACTCACATAACCACAGCTACAGTGCATTGCATACCGGCCACCCAAAGGTTACCTCTGCCAAACATACAGAGGTATGCCACACCCATAGCAGACAACCACCATGTCAACACCTCACAATCCCACCGGGCTACACAGCCTAGGTCCCTAATCCCCGCAACCTCATTAAACAGCATATGCTGCAGGGATAGACTCCTATTGGCAAATATGCCATACTCTGGAGTAAACCACCCAGCATGAACAAACAAGGCTCCTCAGTAGCAGATGTCAGACATACCCCTGGGAATCACCTCTGTGTATCCGGTTGACAGGAGGAAGTGAAATCTAATTACATGTGTGTCAAAGGCCAGGGTAGCATATGGCTAGGCTGCTGTAGGTCCCAGGGACAATAGCGTATTACCTACTTATGACACAATGCACACAGACATGTACACAGTGCAATACCTGCTATGTGAGGTGGAATGAGTGTGACAGTGAATGTGTGCAAGGTCTGTAATGGTGTGATAGCTAAGTGTGAGGTTGTTTCTGTCATGGTCGTTTGTGTCCTAAGTGTGAGGCCAGAGAAAGATGTGTCAGTTATTGGGATGCAGACATAGTAGGATGGTATATGTTGTGACATAGTTCCTTGTGTATGACTGTGGTGTCCCATCATAGGCTGAAGCAATACATGTATGCTCAGTAAGTGGTACTGCTGGTGAATCCAGCCGACATTTGAACTGTTGTAACACCCAAAGCTGTAGGCCTAAACAGCAGAATATGGTGTATGCTCACATTCCCTGGTAACACTGTCTTGTGTGTTTCCTGTAGTCTGCACAGATTACATTCCTCAGGCATAGGTATCTGTGAGTTGGGGCACACAGTACTGTAAGGTACACAGGAAATGCTCATCTGTGTCAGCATACATTTGTGTGTTGTGTGAATGTCTGATGTGTGTAATGATGCCTATACCATGTTCGCAATCACATGTGTGATGCAGGGTTTGCGTGTGTACCTAGCAACATGTATACTCTGTTACAGCAGTATGCCAGCTATATTAACAACTGTGCACATATGTTAAGTAGGGGTATGGCATCAACGACTAGGGTGGGTTACTGGTTATACTGTAACTGTACTTCACATTCATTGCAATGGATAACATATTTCTGCATGCATTAGCTTGATATGTACCCCCTGGCAAGGCTGTGCATTGGATCCCAAACAGTGAGCTGAGTACTGGTGTATACTGGTGTGTCATATAGAGTGTCGCAGGCACTGTCAGCCAGTTGTGGGCCGAGCACTGATATGTGGTATTGAATGTGTGTATCCTCTGACAGACGAACAGATGCTATGTATGGCAGTTAACTGATATCTGTACTATATAATGTTAAGTGTGCCACATGACTTGCTCACACATATTGTTTACTTGTCTTCCAGGCTTATGGCTCATCACAGGAATCCAGCCACAGGAACAGGAAATCCACCACAGCCTGGTTCAGCACTATACCCTGCTGTTTTCCAGGGCCAGCCAGCACCAGCAGGAGCGTACTGCACTGTGGCAAGAACTTGTTCATCGGGTAAATGACATAGGCATGCATAACTGGACATATGAGCAGGTATGCCATCACTGCAGTGATTTAATTAGACATGTCCGGTGGCATGCGTCTGATATCCACAGACAACAGCTTGCCACAGGTGGTGGGGTGGCCATACATCCCCCCCTCACCAGAGTGAAGAAACTGCTGCTAAGTGTGGTGGCTCCTGGCCTACAGCAGCAACAACATCACACATGTGTCGTCATGGAGGCCGGAGCCACCCAGCATGGTGACATGGAGCATGCAGGTAACATGCCCTAGCTGTAGACTACTGTTACCTGTATTGTTAGATTATGCATGTGTGAGATGTGTACTGTGTTTAGCAGTTGTGCTGCCTATTGTGTGCAATACTGATAATTTGAATAGTATCTGTACACCTATGCCTGTTGTTCTACTGTAGTTTAGCACACTCACACTAGCAATGCCACAATTGTGGCCACTGACAAACTGTGTCATTTTCTTGCAGGTCTCTCTGGTGTGACAGCAGGGAAAACGTTACATGCTGGTGAGTCTGTTAACACTTTAAACTTGGTATTGAACTGTGCATGTCATAGGTGAGGTGTAGGCCATGTACACATAACACACCTACGCATAATGCATGCTGTGCATGTTTGCTGTGAGATGTGAAACATCTCAGTAATGTCAGTAGCTGCCTCAATCACATGCAATGCACAGAGCATCAGACACAAATGTGGCAACACTGTACTGCACATTGGATAGGCATAGTTGACACACACGTACACAACATAACACGTTTGTCATACACAGTACACCTCAACATGCTACACATAGTGTAACTGGACACCCGCTGCCAGGTCACACTTCAGTATCCCACATGTCATTCACACACCGCACATAATATACCTGAGGGGTAGGGGCCTAGCATGGGGCTGTGCAACACTCCTCAACACATAACACAGTCATGTTAGGCAATGATCCCTATTGGGCACCTCACACACCCTTGTGCAACGTGGCCGTGTAATTGTGAACTTAGCCATGGCACTGCGATTCAGGTACAGCATGCTAGGCGGTGGTCTAGCACACTTTAGTGGCCTTGAGTGACCACATGATGCATGATGATGATGATGGCTAATGGTACTACACCCCATACAGTTACAGTGACCACAGTACTACACATAGCTGTCATTGATTTGCACCTCCATGTTGTGTGTGTGCACACATATGCACCTATACACATTATGCATATCATGTTGTGTGTGTGCAAACATATGTAACTATACACAATATGCATAGCAGTCACATTCTGTACAAAGTGACACATATTTGTCCTGGAATGCTATTGGGTATATAGGTCACATGACACACATTGGGTATGTGTGATGTTTAATGTTGCAGTCATGCACCATGCAATGTCATGGCTGGCACTGGCATATCTGGAATATGACCCACACTCACCATAACCACTGTACAATGGCCATGTCCAGGATTGGTATTCCATCACGTATACATGCACCACATTTCCCGTGTGTATACATAGCATGCATGTGCTACACCTGTGCCCACAATTATCTGCTACAGACACAGACACTGCAATCAGACATGGAAATCCATGCGACACACAGATAACACATGCAGCCATGGTATGTATACCTGTGAGTGATGGTACACAGGACATTGCAGAGCTTATAATACTTGCACAGACATGTCGTGTCCTTGTACACATTGTGTTCCATGGTGTAGGCAATCACTGAACATGTACACACATGCACCACAGCCATGTACACTGTCATTAACTATGGCTGTCTACACTCACACTGCATGAACTTGATGAACACTTATTCTGCATGCCGACACGTGTGATGTGACTGTTTGCCTTGTGATACTGTCACCCACCTTCAACCAGTATTGAGTATGATTTGGATTTCTCTTGTGTGTGTGTATCTGCTGTAGTGAGGAGCGTACATGAGTTCCTGTGTTCCTGTGTGCATGTGTTCCTGTGTGCATGTGTGCATGTGTTCATCTGTGCATGTGTGCATGTGTTCATGTGTTCATGTGTGCATGTGTGAATGTGCAGACCATAACGTGTGTTTCCTGTCTTCCTCTCACAGGTGCTGAGGTAGGGGTTGGAGAAAGCAGCAGGCGACCTGAAGCCACTGTCATGGATAGTGATGATGATGACACATGTATTTTGGAACAGGGAGATTTGACAGGGTCTGTCGTTGGTCCACCAATCGACAGTACACAGCGTTCAACCCTATCTATGCACACACTCATACTGCCATTACATCCCTCACCACCAATGGCCATAGGGGAGGGACAGCATACAGTTGGCATTGACCAGGAGAGTGTGGTACCCATGGCACTTGCATCCCCTCACAGCAGCCATAGCCATAGACCTGGAACGGTACCACATAGGCGGAGGTCCAGGGGTTCTCGGGGGAGCACCACTGGACATATTCCCCCTGGCAGGCTTGCCCTCACAGGTCTTACGACGACCATTATGTTCTGGGCTGTAATGCAGGCTCAGGCACGTATGGAATGGTACACCAGGCAGGGACTTAGGGCGCAGAGGGCCCATTACACCGCTATCAATGACAGCATCCGTGACCTTGCCGGTGCCATCTGGACGTACACCGAGGTCATTGATAGACATTGGGGGAGACAATAGATGCCCTCCACAACATGTCTTCCTCGAGCCAGGACCATGTGGGACGGTTGCGACGTTGATGTAGATGCATGCCAGCAATAGCAACAGCTGGCAGTGGTCACGGACGGCCCACAGTTCACAGCTGCTCCCGTAGTGGCAGTATCAGCCCCAGCAATGCTGGGGCTGGCCTGTCCATTGTCCATCCCAGTAGACCATGTGCACATGGCTTTGGCCAGTCCCAGCAGGGACATGGGTCCAGTCGTCATACCTTTGCCTCTGATGACAGTACCCAGTCAGGGTTGGTACCCGATACTGTCCATAGCACCCCTGCCAGGTACAGGTACTGTGTCCATGGCCGAAGACAGTGATCTGTACAGCCAAGCAGGTACAGTGTGTGGCTGTCCCACAAACCACCGTATATGGCAGCCACATGGTGGAGCTGTGTGCATGCAGACATACACACATTAACCAAACAACTAGGGCTCACACATACACACACACACACATTACATCAACATTGGCCCATGCTGTACTGTTATCCCTCACACACACACACACACACACACACACACACACACACACACACACACAGACATGTCGATTGGATGGGTCAATGTCAGGCTCTGGCAAACAACAAAACGCTCTGTGCATATGTTGATACCTGTGCCACCTCCTGTCATCTGCATTATCAACGGAGGGACAGGCTAACACGGTGCTGATGCACAGGGTGACACTATAGCAGTGTAGCAATAATAGCAAGTTGCCAACAAGGAAGTGTAACTACATCCTTGTAGGTATATTTGAGCAGACATTATGCATCAAAGCTCTGATTGTCAATGTAGCATTGTTTACACCACTGTTAGGTTTGAGTATGTATTATCCACCTATGTGCCACTTGGCTGATGTGTGATGTGTTGCCAGCATGTGTTAGTGAGTGGACAGTACGTGTGTGATGTGTGCAGTACAGATTAGCAAGTGTACATCTGTGAACATGGTAGGTGCACACTGTCTGGATGTACGTGCATAGTGGACACATGGGACATGTGGCATACCCTGTCGTACACATTGTTAACATCTCATTGCATCTTTCAATGGCCAGTATGCATTCTACTACAGTTATGTAATAACATGGGTAGACGTGTGTATGACATAGGTTGACACTATGCTTCGGGTGATACCGTTAATATCGGTCAATGATTTGCGGTCTGGTAGTATACACAGCCTCAACAGCATGACTATAAGCAATCATTGGATGATGTCCTGACAAATGACACACAGTAGTAGGGAATTGGATCCTTCCGGTGCTACACTATAACACTAACCAGTGGTGATGACCACCACCCATTACTGTGACCACACCTGTGTGTCATATAGCCCCCTTAGGTACATGTAGACAAACTAGGGATGTGTCCATCCACATCTGAGAATGCATGGATTGGCCTACAATGCATTTTCTGGATGGGACGCATATCCTACACAAGGGTATCATACAGACAGATACCTGTTGTGTGATACATGCTGTATAGTAGTATGCTGACTATGGCATAGTCATCCTCATGTACTAAACATACTATCCCATCAGTACCACACAGGTGGTAGCCCTCAACATGTATGTCGGGTACCATTGTGTACATACAGACACATGTTATGTCATGTGTCCCTTGGTATCCACATATCCATAGGTATTGTGGAGTCCCAAGGTGTATCACATAAGACATTAGAGGCCTGAATGCATATCCAAAAGGCAGTCATACACCTAAAAAGACTGTCCATTCTTGGCAGACTTTGTTGTGTATGACCATGTCTGACATATACCCCAGGTATATACCCTCACTCACACTACTCTTAAATAACTGTCATAGGTGTGTGTGCCACAGATGACCTTGGCCACAGAACACGACAGTGGACGGCCGTGTCACATACATACATATGTGACCTACGATCTGAGGAGCAGCGGCACAACCTGTCAATGGAAATAAATGTATTCATGTAGTATGCAGGCTTCACACCTATGTACTGATTGAGGGGACATGTACACATATGGGTCTACTTCGGGAGACCGAACCGACGATTCGCCGACACGCGGGAAGGAGAGAGGAGGACCAATCCACCGGTAGGTCACCGACGAGGGAGATTTCCGACAGCGGAAAAAGCGACGACAAGAAAATGTACGATCGTTACATGATGTAAAGCATAGTGCTGAGTTGACGCGAGTGTGGTAAAGTGCTAAATAAAGTGGGATCAGGTCGGGGTGGACAGGTGAGTGTGTGTGTTGTGTCGGTGTAGGTAGTAGGGTTAGGGTGTGGTGTGTGAGGACTGTAGTTTGGAGGTAGGATTGGAGTTAGTGCAGGCAGGTAGTAGGTGAAGTGGTGAAGTGTGCGTGGGTGTCGGTGCTAGGGGTAGGTAAGTGAGTTAGGTTAGGGGTGGTAGGTAGTGAAAGTGCTAGGGTGTCAGGTTGGTGTAGGGTGGTGTGGGGTGCAGGTAGGTGAAGTGGGAGGGTGTCGTTAGGCAGAAGTGTGGTACCGGTGGTGGGTTGGGGTAGTGGTGGGGTGTGATTAGGGTGTGTGTGGTGTGGGTGGGCGTGTCGTAGGGGATAATGTTGTTCGGTTGTTGGATGTTAGTGGGTGGTTGTGTTTTGTGTTGGTTGTTTTGTTGTGATTTTGCGTATTTTGTGTTTGTTTGTCGGTTGTTATGTCATGGTGTGTCGGTGTGGTGGTGTGTCTAGGTCGGGATATATATATTTGCCACACAGATACCTGATGTCTGCAATGCACTTACTGTTGTCATCATACTATGTCATACCATAGTAAAAGCAAAACCCACACCGCGCTGACCAACAGTGACACACACATAGTCAGCATTTGCAGGATTCAAACCCCTACCTATGTTAAGATACTAGAGAGTGACACATTAACACAGAGCACTATTTGCTTTACTGGCTGGTTTTCCTTTTCCTGCTGTATTTGTAGGATGGTGACATCATCAGACTTTCCAAAGAGGAATGTACCTCTTTTAGTGTGCTTTCACAGTCTCCAAAAAGGGCACTCCTTTCAAAGACAATTACACACATACACACACTCACTGTTTGCAGGATTCAAACCCCTACCTAACTATGTTATGATACTAGAGAGTGACGCATTAACATGGCTGGCTATTTGCTTTACTGGCTGGTTTCCCTTCTCCTGCTGTATTTGTAGGATGGTGACATCATCAGACATTCCAAAGAGGAATGTACCTCTTTTAGTGTGTTTTCACAGTCTCCAAAAAGGGCACTCCTTCCAAAGACAATTGCACACATACTCACAACCCCCCACACAGACATTCACACACTCACTGTTTGCAGGATTCAAACCCCTATCTAACTATGTTATGATACTAGAGAGTGATGCATTAACATGGCGTGCTCTTTGCTTTATTGGCTGGTTTCCCTTCTCCTGCTGTATTTGTAGGATGGTGACATCATCAGACTGGACATGGTGATGTGTGTACACTTTGTTTTATGCCATTCCAGGAATGGTCCATGTGGGTCAGCAGGTGTCAACAGCTTGAACATGACCTCAGTATCCTTACCTTGTGTGATCTATCTGTGGACACATTGACATTCCGTCATATGTCAACACATATTTATGCACAGCTTCTTGGTTTTGTGGATACTGCATGTGTCTGGGATGTTGATAAAGGGCTATTCAAAGTCTATGTGACACATGTGTAGATGTGTTCATTGATGTATGTCCTGGGTGGCTGCCTTGCAAACAGTCTAGCATGTTTGGGAACCATGATCCACATGAACATACCACAGTTGGTAGGGTTGTGTGTGTGTCAGCTTCCAATAGCTCTGTTTATGACTGCAACCATGATGGACTCCATGACCTTGCAGATCAGACCTCATAGGCATACTGGACTTGACTTCCCATGGTGTGTTGTGCACCAACACTTGTGGGGAGTGCCATATGTAGCTGTGACACATTCAACGGTTCCACATCCTGTGTAGGGGGTGAGGCTCAGCTGACTGTTCAGGTGCATGATCTGTTTGTTCTGTAGTTTGTGCATGACACATATTGGGAATCAATGTATTCCACCTGCTGCCATGCTTTTGGCAGTGGGGGTAGCTGCTCATCCATTCTACATGTGATATCTCCTGGTATGATGATGTGGGCTATTGTCAGTGGGGGATGGGTATGTACATACAGGCCTGTCTGTCATGATGTCGGCATTGACACTCAGGTACAGTTGGCCCTGACTCAGGACATATATGGATGTACATTGATATTTATTACATAGCTGAAAGAGGTGTCATGATTCAGTCTGGACTCCTTCTCAGCTCCTCTTTACAAAACACTAACGAACATGAGCACTAATCCCTATTATACTCTTTTACATGCTTAACACCCTATTGATCCTTTGTGATCAGGCTACAGAGTATGTCATGATAATATCCTGGCATGTCCAGGGGTCAGTTTTGTGTGAACTCTTCAGTCCAGCTGGTGGATATTGTGATACTGACACAATGTCACATCTGCCTCATGTACACAGACAACCCTTTCCTCCTCCCGACAAACTCAGATATATGTGTGAGATGCACCTATATAGACATACAGGGAGCTGAACTCTCTCGACCCATGACTGCCACAGTCTATCAGGTGGTGAAGGTAACCACACACACCACATATTAGTCTCACATATCATTTAGCGACAGCACTCAAACCACATTAGCACACATTGACATACTCAGATGCTGTAAATGTACTCTACCTAAGCAGCAGAGACCTCCAAAGCAGACGCACACACACCTGCTACCCCACTACAATACCCACATATCACAAAGTTCACAATGTCAGTGTGCCACACAGTCACTGCCCTTCAGGCTAAACAACACACATGTATTCGTGAATTACCATATAGGTGGCAGTACACTAAACACTGAAAGTTTGATAAGAGACTTAGGGACACAGGTGGACAATGGTCTCACCTTCGATAACCACATCACCACAACAGTCAGGAAATCCTTCTATGTGGCACACCTCATCACAAAGGGTTTTCATCCAGAAAAAAAGAGGTCATTGTCCCACTGTACTCATCCCTCATTAGACCCATTATAGAATACAATGCCCCATTTGGTATGTACCTCTCAAGACATCTGCAACAACTGGAAAGGCCACAGAAATACCTCACTAAATGAATCACAGGCCTAAAGCAGATGCCCTACGCTGACCGCCTTAAAAAACTCCAGCTATACTCTGTCACATATCATCTACTCAGAGGCGATCTTTGCTTAACATACAAGGCCATGTCAAACTCAGAGCTGTTGGACATGCTACACTTAAAGAAATCCCAATCCCTCAGAGCCACACACTCCAGGGATCTAAACCTTGTCATCACAATAAACAAAACATGCTGGAGGGATAGGTTCCTGACCCAGAGACTCCCCAGACTCTGGAATAGATTGCCCATACATGTCAAGCAGAGTGCCTCTTTGGTCCTCTTCAAAAGGAACCTTGACGATTGGATGGGAGAAAGGAAATTCACCCCGGGGATCACGTCAGTCACCCTGCTAGACAGGGTCCAGGGAAGTAAATAGTGTGGGAAGAAATAGCCAGGGAATTGTTATGGCTAGGCTTGTATAGGCCCTAGGGCTGATAGCCTAGTACCAACCTATGAACCTAATACACTTGTAATAGGTGACACTTATGTTCAGACACACTGACGTACCACTCACCAGCCCTGACAAGGGAATAGTAACTTTGGGCTGTCTGTTGGGTGCCAGGATCTGCCGCATAACGCAGGCAGTCAGGTCACTCCAAAGCAAGTACAAGACTGGCACCATCATTGCCCATGCTGGTGTGTGTAACCTTAGACGTTACTCCCTGGACCACATGACATGATACATGGAGGTACACCCTGATCATGTAGCCCAGGCCAGTATGACCCTGACCTTGTCTAGCATCTTACACCCACCAATTATGATGTCACAGTATACGGACTCACATATCACATTTAACAGTTGCCTAACAAATTTGTTTAATTAATATGGGATACAGTGTCTGTCAGCCTATGGTGACATGCTCAACATGCCACGTAGCTTCACTATGGACAGCTTACACCTGTCACCCTTTGACTTTGGTATGCTGGCTATGGCTCTTGCTACCACCAGAGTGCCTTTTTTAAGCGGGGCTCAGAAGACAAACCCACCTCCATAGACATTACAGGTTAAATGAAACTAAGAGTAATGCTGCTCAACAACAGTTGTGTTAACCTCATATTGTGGCCACTCAGGACTCTCCTCAGTATGGAGGAGAGCAATATCTGTGCACTGACAGACACCTGGTTCAGGCTCGCTTATGCCCACCAGCATTACCAGGTTATGTTTCATACCATGCTGTCTGACAACAAGACTTGGAACAGACAACACAACTAGGGGGAGCATCCATGTACATCACAGATATACACACCTCCAGGTTAGTTGCACTGCACAAAGCATCACAGACCATACATATACAACTACCATTGTGCAATACTGCCTTTCAGTTTGTTGCCTGCTACAGAACACACTCCCAAACTCAGGAACCACACTCGGCTTTTGTGGGAACTATGGAGAATATGAAGGTCTCCACAGACACCATTATATTGTGTGACTTCATATACACACATATTGACTGGGAATACTACTCAAGCCCCGACAACCTCACCCAACAATCACTACAATTTGTGGACTCATATGCTTTGGCACAACCAGTCAGCACAGCCACAAGGGGGAATACATATTGGATCTGCTCATCACCAACATGGGAACTCTATGTTCCACACCAGCGATATACACCTCATTGGTAAGGTCAGAACATACATGTATCTCACAGGACATACATATACCCTCCACACACCCATCCTGGGTAATCTTGGTGAACTTCTCATGAGCCAACATCTCACTTCACCAAAGCATGGTGGTATCCTTCACAGATCCTGAGACAGTGGCATATACGGCTCACACTGCTGCATCCTTTACATACACATTCTATGGACACCTAGTGGACTGCATGGATTGTGCTATCCCAAATAACAACAAGACCCACTACTACAATGGCAGGGGACCTGTCTGGTAGACCCCATACATTAATAAGCTGTACAACATCAGGAGGACACTACTACATGATAGAGCACAATCCCAGACTGGAAAGGCATCTGTGATCGGTACTAGCAGACAGCTACAATGATTCATGGACTTTTCTAAGGGCCGCTTCTACCAGACAATTGCACCTGACATGTAGGACTATCACATGGCCTTCTTCAGTTATGTCAGGAACCTGGGTGGACACTCACTGATATGCTGTGAGTTACTGCATACTGACTTAACCTACCCTGAACCAACTGGCATTGCCTACATCCTGGCAAACAGGTTCAGTGCAGATGTCTCCCACCCATCCCCCCTAAGGAGCAACTATCCATCCCAACAAAGTATAACCTCCCTGACATCACACAGTAAAAGGTGAGTGCTGCCCTCCCCACAGCGTACATCACAGTATCAATGTGACCAGATGGTATCCCAGCCTGCATCATACACGAGCATCATGACAAACGCAACCCTCACATTACATCACTGTTCAATATCGGAGTTACCACAGGATATGTACCCAAGGAATGGCGTACTGCGACAGTGGTCCCGCTCCACAGAGTTGGTGCCACAACGGACCACAGACAATATCGCCCTATAAGCCTATGTAGCCTGTTCTGCAAAGCTATGGAGCATATTGTCGTAGGACTCCTGCACATAGACATTGGGAACCTACAGATACTGTGTCCTACTCATTTCAGCATTGTTGTGGGCAGATCTTGCCTCTTGAACCTGCAGGTATTCTTTAGATGGCTAACAGGTCCATCGACATAGGGATGGCTGTCCACACAGCCTACCTGAACCTTGCAAAACCATTCAACACAATAACCCACTGGGCTATTATGCATAGGCTCACCAGCGTCAATTTGGACACATATCTCACACAATGGATTGATACCTAGTTCAGGGATAGCACCCACATGGTCAGAATTACAGGTACCATGTCTGACTATACACCAGTTACACATGGCATCCCACACGGCTTGGTCCTGGGATTTCTCTTGTTCAGTATATATTTGTCTTACGTACAGGCTATCACAGGGGGAATATGGCTGATCATGTTTGTGCTTGACTGCAAACTGGGTGACATGATCAACTGCCACATGCATACTCAATCAGGGTCTCACAGAGATGGATGACTGGTGCCTGAGCCATGGCCTACAGCTAAATGCCATTAGTTGCATAGTCATCCCCTTTGGGAGTAACAACATGCCCACACATTACCACATAGGTAGTACTCCATTACATACAGTAGGAGTTGTTAGGGGTTTGGGGACATCACTTGTTCGTACTGTCGCCTTTAACATTCACGTTGGCAAAGTGGTTGGACACACCTTCTATGTGTGCCACCTTATCCCATATGGTTTCACATCTAGATCGAGTGAGGTCATTGTACCCCTATACTCATCACATCCATGCTTGGTTACAATGCCAGATTTGGGGTATACCTTACCTGACACCTGTAGCAACTGTACTGGCCATGGACGGTCCACACCAAGCAGATCTAGGGACTCACACAGATGCCCTGCATAGTTCAGATGCAGTAACTCCAGCTCTACTCAGTTGCTTACCATCTACTCAGATATGATGCGTGCCTATTGTTTACAGCTATACCCAAACCAGAATTACTGGACATGCTCCACCTCAGGCTATCCAACTTCCTTGGAGCTACACACTACAGGGACGTATACCTCAGCACAGATGTTAATAGGACATTGCGAAGGGACAGATTCTTATCCCAGAGGCTCCATTCACTACAGAATGTAATCCCAGTTTCACATAGGCAGAGCCTCCCACTGACCACCTACTGGAGACATCTTGACGACTGTATGGGTGATTGTATATTTACCCCTGGGATATCTTCTGTGTCCCTGCTAGACAGAGGCACACTAGCATAAACGTACATGGGCTATCTTGTGTGACCTACTATTCACACACACAGTGTAGTACTCTGACAGGGTTGCTAATGCCAAACACACTCTGGCTAGGCTTGTACATGCCCTAGGGCAGATAGCCTAGTATCGACCACTGAACCTATGCTAATGTTCAAGATGCACAATGTTTATTGCTGATACTGTTTGCAGGTCTTTATCATCTTTGCTTTACCAGTTTGCATGAAGAACTTCAGTATCTGCAGAACATATTTGATTATGACAGGGTTCCACTATATTATATATGTGTCTGTTGTCATATACCTGTGTGCACAGGGCAGATTGCTATATAGTGACAGGTTCCTGGGTTTACACGTGCAACTGCCAGATATGCGTGGCCCACTGCTGTACTCAGACATGGCCTAAGTGTGTGAGCATGCCCAGTTCTGACATTCCATGTTTTATTGCCTGACATTTGTCTAATTTATTCAAGTGTGTGAGCATGCCCAGTGTGACCCTTCAGTATGTTGCTATCTGAGGTCCACTACATTTGCTGATGTGTGCGAACATGATCAATATTAGCATTTATACTGTGTGTTTTGGAAGTCAGGTTCTGTTCTCACTGCAGGACTCACCTTTGTATCAGAACTCAACAAGGATTATGCTGTGCCTGCAGGGTTTCCATGGAATACTTTGCATAGACTTATCAACATTCCGTCATACAGGTGGACCACTGCAATACTGTCATGGCTTAGTGGTTCAGTACTTTGACTATAGTGCACAGTATCCTGGGTTCGAGACCCATCACTGCTTTATATTTTCATACTGAGCAGACCAGACTGCTTAAGGGCATGTTAAGCAAATATGAGCATGTTGGCTTTTGTTCAGTTATGCCCTACTTAGACCAGGCTTGTCCGACATTGCTCAATATTCACCAACATTGCTGGACGTTGCCCAATATTACTGAACATTGACCACAGTTGTGCTAGTTGGTGTGTGCGATTTTGTTTGCATATACTACATGGTGGTAATTGCTGTTTAGCACTGCTTTATATTGCTTAACGCATGGCATTCATGCCTTATGTGGTTCTGCAGGGCTGCCTATGTCGGATACACATACTACACTCCCTGCACATGTTTGGAAGCAGGTAGTGTCAACTTAGGCATCCCTTTTACTTTATGTGTGAGTTGGAGAGATGTATCTTTTTCAGAGTTCCTACTGAGCCAGTGTATGTGCTATGCATTGCCTCTTTGCCAAGGCCAGAGCATACTGGGCACGCCTCCTTCTGCCTACTGGGTCAGGCTCAGGTTGTTCCTCCTCCGAGTCACGCTCTGCCTGTGATGGCCTTGGCAGTGGTGGGGGGCTGTTTGGCCCAGGCCTATTCTGGTCCTGCTGCAGCTGTTTTTGCAGGATCAAATTATGTAGCATAGCACATACCATGACAATTTGGGTACATGTAGTTGGTGAGTACTGCAAGGCTCCACCAGATGTGTCCAGGCACCGGACCGTGACTTGAGCAGCCCAAACACATGCTTTATTACATTACGTGTTTGTACGTGTGCCTCATTATGGTGTTCCTGTTCAGGTATGTGTGCGTTTCTGATGGGTGTCATCAGCCATGGCTCCAGTGCATAGCCAACATCCCCCACTAGGTGACCATGTGGGATGTCCCCATTGGCAAATGTCTGGTACAGCTGCGTCAGATGCCAGATATGGGAATCATGGTAGTTTCCAGGGCAGCCTGTACACACATTCAGTATTATGCCCTGGGCATCACACATGACCTAGCAGTTGATGGAGGGGAAGCCCTTGCGGTTGAAGTAAACCCTACCCCGCTCGCCGGCTGGTGCTTTGATGCATATGTGTGTGCAGTCTATTGCACCCACTACCTCAGGGTATTCTGCTATTTGCTGGAAGAGATGCATATTGCTGGCCAATACCTCACAGAAATTGGGAAAATATACATGATCACCGACATGTGCTGACATGGCATCCAGAAACTGGTGTTGTACCCTGGATGCTGATGCCTGTGATATCCCCATCATATCACCAGTTGGTCTCTGGAAGGTACCTTTTGCTAGTATTCTTAGACCAACACATACCTTGGTTTCCACTGGGATGGGTTCCCCTCTGTTGGTTCTGTGTGTGAGGCGTGGCCTGCACAGCTCAACAATTTGCTGCATGAGGTCGCTGTCCACTCTATAGTGCTCCACTATCTCCAGCTCATGTAGCCCCTGGTAGGTTACCCTGGGCCTGTACACTCTTCTCCATCTCCTCACTGTGGGTTGTCCAGCAGCATTTCCACTGTCACCACCCTCAGCATGTTGCATATGTTGCCTTATAACAGCAATGGCAGCCCCTAACATTTCTTTGTCTCAGTAAAGCTTTTTCAGTTTTCACTTCTATTAGCTTACTGCAGTGTCTGTTGTGAGAATCATAATGGACTGTTGTTGGCAGTGTTTTAAGTGCTAGGCTGGGCTGGGCTAGTGTACTGCCTGTATAATTGCCTGATTCTGATTGTTTTCACCTGCTAGCTCTGCTAGTACTCCCTGGTAGCTTCCTACTATTTGTTGTGCTTCCTTTTTCCTTTCTGTTTCCTCGGGGGGGGGGGGAGTGCTGCGCACACAAGTGCAAACACGCGCACAGCAGCTAACACGCATGCACACATGCTTACATGGACTAAAACCTGCTTATTTGGGTTAAAACGCACGCACACCAGTGCAAATGCGCTTACAACCCTTTAAACAACCTTACGCATGCTTACTCCGGCTTAAACGCACGCACTCACGCTTACATGAGTGCACTCTGTCTTACTCGGGTTTACAGGCGCGCACACGCGCGCATGCATGCTCAGCAAGAAACTTTGGTGTTATCCACGGCATACACCTTCCATTTCTTGCCTTTCCCTAGCCTACCTGTTGACAAACCTCTTTCCATGATGTGTAAATGACAGCGGACACATCCCACTCTGCTCCAATGAGCTTCACTTTTTTCATACATGCCCCCCTCGTGATGTCACCTATCTTCTACTCTATTACTCCCCATATCCTACACCTACACTCCACTGACTGTGCTCATTTGCTATATAAACTAGCGATTCACTATCCTAACACTCATTTACATAGGACTGCCTACTAATGCTTGGTTACATGTCTTACACTGAGCTTCCCCCCTTAGCAACCTCTACTCGGTGACCATGTTGTCTTCAGCCTAATTTGTAGTATTCTGGGTTTTAGAGCACAGCCCGTTTGCGCGGCGCTGTGCTACATTTATACATCGGAAATCACCGAAAAAAAATAATTATTTTTATTTTAATTTTGCATCAGGGAACTTTTCCACTGGCCGTATATTTGGCCATTGGCATGCTTCCTGCACTGGATGCAACCTTTATTTGGAGCTGTCATGGCTCCATTTTGCTATTTGCAGAATGGTACTCAGTTGTCAACTGAGTACATTTCTGCAAATAACACTGCTCTTACTCGGACAGGTTCGGGTTTCCTGAATCACAAATCTACCTCATTTGCATGCCTTTCACCTGCAATTGAGGTGATTTGCATGTCCCAGCCCTGTCCGTGTAAGAGCCGTTTTAGGAGCTCTCTTACATGCCCCTACAGGCTGTTCCTGGATCGCTCATCGGACATGATAGCTGCATGGAGTCTTACTCTACTCTTAGACTCCGTGCAAACCATCGTGAATCCGCCCATTGTGTTCAAGTACTAATTCTAAAAAACACTTAATTTGTTTTACTTCTTTGAGATCACACATTACCTGTTGTCATAAAAGATTACTGACGGCCTGTAGGCCATATCCATTCGGTATCGCAGTAAACAATTCCCTTACATCCAAAGTTACCAATAAATATAAATCACTGAATGCATGTTGATCTAAAAATACATATAAATCCGTCAAAAAGTGTGCACTGTCTCTAAGTACCCTAGAAATGACATTAACAACTGGTTTTAGCTTGGTCTCTATCTACATAGAGCAATTCTCTGTGATCCAACCTTGCCCTGAAACTATGGGCCTAAGAGGTGGATCTAACAGATCTTTATGTACTTTAGGCAATGCCTTAAAAATGGGTATGACTGGATGTTCAACTTCAACAAACTTATAAATCTCATTGGTAATAACACCAGGCTCTCTCAATTCAGACAGTACATTTGTAACATGTAAAATTATTTGATTCACTTCAATCCTATTTATCTTAGAGTAGGTTAAACTATTATTAAGTAAAGATATAACTTTGTCATTATAATAAACTCTGTCCATCAGGACAACAATCCTTCCTTTATCCACTGGCCTTATGACCAGTTTAGGATTGTCCATTAGAGCTTTCAATGACTGTCTCTCTTCATAAGTAAGATTATAGAAACATTTATTACTATTATATTTGTCTAAATTTCATAGCTGGTCCTCACATGTTTTAATAAAAACATCCACTGTATGATCATATAAGGGTGTAAATATGCTTGGTTTCCTTAAGCCTGAAGTTGAAGGTCTCATTAACAACAAACATTTTCTTAAGACGTAAATTCCTACCAGATTTTTCAAGTTCAATCATCACATCTGTAAATACATGCCTGATGGCTGGAACAAAATTGAGTCCTTTACTCAACACTCATAGCTGTGATCCAGACAGTATAAAACTAGAAAGGTTATAAACCAAGTTATCAGTACCTTTAGTCATATGGAGAGCTTTCTCCTCTTCCTTTCTCGATTGTCCATCCTTTTCATGTTCCCATCCCCTTGTGTGTCTGAATTTTTCTCTCTCTTTTTCTTTACTGGGACGGGGAGGGGGTAAAAAAACCAGCAGCGAGTAAAGAGTTTTCAGACGCTCTCCTAAACTCACAGCACTGTCCCTACTCACAGTGCTGCCAGTGTCCAAATCTCTGGCTACATCCAACGTTATCCTCTCTTCACTCACGCAAACACCAGCCACTGTGGAGCTGGCAGTATCACATAGTGGAACATTATCCTCTATAACATCTATGACTTCGTTGGCACCATCATCTTGAATCCCTGCTGGCTTTAGACTTCATTCAACCTGTTCTGGCAGTGGGGTGGAAACAGTTGGACTGACAGGTCGCTTCACTGATGATGCTCCACCACGCAACCCTATAAAAGCACCCCCTTTCTATCCGACCATCAAAACTCCTCGCCGATAGATTGTTGGAGGTTATGGGACATTGCACGTCTGTTAAATGTGTCTCATTGATGTTATTGATGGTTGTTGTAGTCCTCCCCAATGAGTTAGATGTAATTTTCGGCCAGACAAAAATATTGCCGAGCTGAAAGTCAAGATGATCTTTCCTTAGTTTTTTCATCTTTACCTGTTGCAGCTTTGTGTCATAGGCACTAACTGCAGAATACAACATGTCCATCTTAACTGCATAAAGCTCACTACTATAATTTGTTTAATTTTCTAATTTCTTAGACTCAACGGCTTGCTTTAACCTCTGCTCTTCCGGTTTGAAAAAAATCCACCAGGAGACACATATACTGGAAGCTCGTCTCTAAATTAATTTGCTGCCATTGAGCCAAAAGTTCAGGATAATGTTCCCCATAGGTGGGCATAGACAAAACTCTCATGCACACAGAGTATTGTGAAACCAGATGGAGTATAGAACTTGAGGCACACAGATATCCAGGACTCAATGGTGTGGTGCCTTTAAAACCTGTTTTGAATAGGGTTAGACCTTACATTCCTAAGTATTAATTGTTTTATTGATGGTCTCTTTTGATTGGAGCAATTTAGCTTGAAAAGAATTGTATGTTGTTAGTTATTGTATGTCCGAGGAAGGGTTTGAGTACCTGAAAGCGCCAACATTCTCTGTGTTATATTAAATCATTTTTATTATTTTTACTGCCTGGTGGTTTGTGGATCTTTACGATTTCTGTCTTTTTGGTTGGACTATAGACTTTCATCACCTGTCACCATTTGGATTTATTTTCTTTGCATAATGTAAATAAGGGGAATATGGATTCAAACATTGGACTAGGGTTTATTATATGTTTTAATCAAGATGTTCAGAATATTGTAGGTATTATTTTTAATAATTGGGGCATTTTACAATTTGATGTCAATGTAGCGCAGAAAGTGGGGGGAAACCCAACATTATTTTTTAAAAAGATAGGTCTTTTAAAAATATAATGGAAGGCACTAAGATAAATAGGGACACCAGCACGAATAGAAGAAAAAGGAATTTTAAGTGTCAGCACTGCAACTTTTGCCCCCATATTTTAGAAACTGGGGGCAGTTTTGTGTTAAATGGAAAGATATTGAAGATCAATGGGCATTTTCATTGTAGCACCACTAATGTGGTTTATGTAGCTAAGTGTTTAATGTGCCCTATTTTTTTATGTTGGCAAGACTGCTAGACCTTTTAAGAACAGAATAAGTGAACATTTATTGGACATCAGACATAATGGGCAAACTAATGCATTAGCAAGGCATATTAATGAATGTAAAGACCATGTTTTTAGATTTTTTGTGATCCAACATTTGTTTAAAGATCCACAAGGTAGATGCCTAGATGTCCACTTGGATATCTGTGAGCTAAGATGACAACTTAGGCTTGATGCCACAAAGTATCCAGGTATCAATGAGGCTATTAGCTTATCTAGCATATTAAAATTAAGACATATATTATGTTAAAGTTCTCATTCAGGGGATAGGTACAGTGTTTTTTACAATATAATTTATCTAACATAATATTTTAGGTAATGTTAGGTATTATCTGCTCATATTTTCAAATTACATTGGATACATGTTTTATATAATATGTTGTTTTATCAATATATGGTATGTTGTTGTTGTTGTGGTATGTCATTTTAAGAATTAATTGATGTGTAATTAGTGGTTTACTATTTAAGGCTGGGTTAGTAGTGTGTGTGGGTATTTTGTAATTTTGTTCTGAAGAAGTCCCTTATCACAGAAGGGAAGAAAGCACTCAGCTGTTTCAATAAAGCTGTTTGTGTTAGCTGTTGGTCCTTCGCTGAAGAATTATATACTGGCTGACCCTCAAAAACCCTAACATTCTTACACATCTTGGTAATATTCTCTATATCACTATCAATTGATCTTTCATAGTGTCCAGCAAGAATTTCAACAAAATACATGGATGCCTTTTGTTGGGCCTCCACCCATTGTTTCATAAGAGTATCATCCAGATTATTACCAAGGTGTGTGAGAATGTTTGGGTTTTTGAGGGTCAGCCAGTATATAATTCTTGCCTTAAGAAACTTAGTCAAGACTTATTGAGTCTTGAGGAACAGCTGAAGGATAAGAAGAAAAAGAAATTCCTTCGAGACTTGGCTGACTATGATGGGGGGCCTTTACTAAGGAAAAGGATAAACATGTCCGTTTTTCACAACCCTATAGAAATGCCTCTAAGAGAAAACACCCCAGATCCATACTTAATGTCTCAACGTCTAGCTATGACACCTCTGGGGAGGACTCATCCTCGGGTTTTGAGCCAGATATATCCTGTTCCACAGGCTCTCCAGTATCGAAGAGAAGCAATTCCAGTGGCCCTTTAGATCTGCACAAAGGCGAGGGGCAGGAAACACAGATCAGGTAGACAATATGGAGGGGCTGTTAAAGATGCTTGTACAGAAACAATAAATCAAAATGTCTTGAATATTTCATCTTGCTCTCTTTCATCCACTGAGATTGGTATCTTGAATAAAGGATTGTCTTTTATACCTATTTTTTTTGTGTCTGAGGACAGCTTTGTGAGTGATGTTATAGCGTTCTGTGGAAATCTTAACCTAAAGTTTTTTTTTCAGGGAAGAGAGACTTCTGATATTTGGGAGGAGTTCAGATATCACAGGTCCATATTTATGCCACCAATGCATCACAATGTCCTCATGTTTCAAAACTCCATTCTTAAGGACTAGCATTTTTACTCTAGGGAGACTAGGGCTAGATCTAGTAATATCTCCAAGACTGATATCAAAGTAATTTCTAAACTAGCTAACAATCATCAACTGGTTATATTGATGGCTGACAAGGGAGGGGCGGTGGTTGTTCAAGATTGGACACAATACAATACTGAAGCGCTTAGGCAGCTCTCGGATGGCCATTATTATTTACATCTAACACTTAATCTGCCCCCTTTTCAAAAAAACAAAATGATGAATTTCTATCCCTAGCCAAGGAGGAGGGTATCATTACAGATACCATTATGCATCAACTCATGTTATTTGACCCTTATCATGAATATATCTATTTTCTTCCCAAGATTCACAAGGACCCTCAAAACCTCCCTGGCAGGCCCATTCTTTCAGGGAGGGGTTCTTTAACAGAACCATTGTCCCAGTTTTTAACCAAACACCTTAAACCATTACTCAAATGGTTACATGCCCAGCTATGGGACACAACAGAATTTCTCCAGGTCATCTCTGAAATGCAGCTTGAGCTGGATTGGTTACTTTGTACCTTGGATGTTACAGCATTATACACTAACGTCCCTCACTGGGCTGGGATTGATGTCTTGGAGTATTGGCTGTATAAATCTGAGTTATACCAACCCGGTTTCAATACATTTCTCATTTGTCTTGCTGAGCATATTCTTACTAAGAATGTTTTTTTCTATCATGATAAATGTTATCTTCAGAATCAAGGCACGGCTATGGGGGCTTCATCTGCCCCGATCTATGCTGATATATGTATAGCTTATATTGATGAGCAAATAATTTATGATAGCTCACATAATTTGTTTCTGGAGGAGACTGACATCTGGAAAAGATATTTGGATGATTGCTGGATGGTATGGATATCGGATGTGGACTATTTACAGGACTTTGTCAGCTACCTTAATAAGAACAAATGGGGGATACACTTTACAGTAAACTATAATACGGATCAGATCACTTTTTTGATGTCTTGTTGACCAGGGATCATGATAATACCCTAATATCTGAGGTTTACCAGAAGTGCCCTGAATATAATTCCCTTCTTCATGCCACCAGCTATCCACCTTAACATATCTGCAAAAACATTCCCAAGTCTCAATTTATGAGAGTTAAACGTATATGCTTGGACAATAGCATTTCAGAGATGACCTTAAAATCAGATTCAAGAAAATAGGGTACAAGTTGGAATATGTTATTCAGCTCAAGAACAGGGTGGACACAATTGACAGAGACAGTCTTCTTCAGTATAAAGATAAGACAGTTGATGGACAATCTATTATATGTTTTGTTACAACGTATGGCAAGAATACCGGAGCACATATGGATAGTTTCTAGCCAGCACCATTGGAACATCCTGTTGGCAGATAACAAACTCTGAATTCTTGGAAAACAGATGCCATTTCTCCTTCAGGATGGGCAGAAATTTGGGTTCCTATTTTAATCATTATAAACATGGGTCTTATCAAAAGAAGGAATATGTCCAAACTACACTTTTGGGGGATGAAGTCGTTGGTTGTTTCTCTTGTGGTCATTGTACATATTATTCTAGGGTCATGAAGACTAAGTGCTTTAGCAGTAAAAATTCCAGCCAAGTTTATAACATCTCCTTTTTTGCCATTTGCCAAACAGATTGAGTGATATATCTAGCCACATGTAATTGTTCAGCTTTCTACATTGGTCAGACCTTACAACCGGTCAAATTCAGGATTTCTGAGCATTTTTGTAATATTAAACATCAAAAAATGGCCAATGACTTATACAAACACACTATAGCACATAAAAATGCTTCTTTTAATTTTGCTATTATTGATCGGATCTTGGGTATTAGATCTAACAAGACAGGCTGGCATCAAATGCTGAACAAGAAAGAGAAAAAATTGATTATTAAGCTGGAGGGTTTGTTTGCTCCTGGACTAAATGAGCACCTTTAATCAGTCACATGTTTATGCTGTTGACTATATAAGGAGTTTGATGTATACTGGATTTTCACACTGATGAAGGCTATGTGATTTACTAAGCCGAAACTGGTCTGTTCTATATTTCAATATATGCTTTTGAGTAACATATATTAAATATTGTTTGTTTGCCACAGTCTGCTGGTTTCATTTGGTTTTTGGAATATATTTTCTTGAAACCTTGCAGTTGCCATACTTGCATAGATTGTGTTCTTACTGTCAATTGACATGGGTGCCACAAAGTTAGCCACCTCTGTTTTTAGGAGCCCAAAGTCAGATGTAGAGAAGTTTTTCAAGGTGGTTACCTTTGAGGGGGCTGTGGGTGAGATGTGGATTTCCATGGTGATTAGTTTGTAGTCGGATCTAATAAGGGAGAAATTGACTATTGGTGTAATGCAACAGCTGCCCATGTTAGTAATAACAAGGTCAAGGATGTTGCTTCCTCTAGTGGGGGTATGAATGAGCTGGTCCAGGGCACTGGAATTGATGAATTCCAGGAAACATTGGGCCATTGTATTGGTGCATGAGTAGTTCTCCTAGTTGATGGAGGGGCAGTTGAAGTCACCTAGTATGAGAGTGTTAGTTGGACCCTAATAGTTTCCAGGGTGCTTAGGAGCGTGGAGTGAGAGTTTTGGGACATGGTTGGGGACTTATAGCATGCTATGACATGAATTGTCGTCTTACCCAATGTTAGTTGTACCTGAAGTATCTTAGATGCATTATGCTGGGCTACTAGTCTGGAGGTGTCCATATCCTTTATGAATATGGAGACACCACCGCCTTTGGAGCTTCGGTCCATGTTCTGGGACAAAAAGGTATTGAATGAGTTATAGCCTGGTAGCACAGGGGTGCTTTCTGCTGCTTTAAACCAGGTTTCTGTTACAGCACAATTGTTGATGTTTTCCATTTTGAGGAGTGCTTCGAGCAAGTGCATCTTATGATTTAGACTTCTAGCACTGAGCAGCATGACCCTCAGATTGCATTTATTTATAGCTGTTATGGTGGTAATTTGGTCTTGGGAACATCACCTAAAAAAGGCACTATATGGGTGGCAAGAGCCTTAGCCAGTATCCAGAAACCAAGGGGTGACAGATACAGGTCATCTCTGGCAAAGCATCGAGATCTGTCAATCATGTCATCCCAAGCAGACAGATACTGGATCCCCTTAGAATGACACCAGAAACTTAGCCAATTGTTGAAGTCAATCATTTTCCATTTGTACTGCGGTATCATTCTGGGTGACGGTAGGATGCTGCTCATGGCTAGGGTCATACTTGCTTGGGCCACATAATCCGAGAGCTCCTCCATGTCTCTTTTCATGTAGTCCAGGGAGGTGCATCTCAGGTCATTCACACCTACATGGACAGTGACAGAGTCATGCTTGTACTTGTTGTGGAGTGACCTGAGTGCATGTGTTATGTACTGGATTCTGGCACCTAATAAACAGATGACTGTTACCTTCTCCTTATTCAACCTAGTGAGTGGGACATCAGTGTGCTTCACTATTAAGTCACCTATTAGTGTACTGGGCAAGCTGTTTTGCCTTGGAGTCTTAGGCTGAGGGGTACACTGTGTAGCTGAGCTGTGTGTCTTGTGGTTTTGGCTGTGTTGTGGTGGTCAAGTGCATTTCTGCCTTGGAGATCTCTACTGTTTGGGTAGATTCCTATTAAGAGCCTCTGCAAAAGTGGGTGTGTGGTTTGTGTTTTTATGTGAGAACTGTGATGGTGGGTGCTCTGGTGGGCTATGTGTTGCATGTGATGTGGTGCAGGTGTTGACCTTCTGCTCTTGACCAGCTATTCCGGTCTTGGCTTGAAAGTGCATGGCTTCCAATTTGGATATATAAGTGCATCTCTCACAAGTCTGAGTTTTGGGAGGTAGGAGGAGAGGGTTGTCTGTGTACATGAGGCAGTTGCTACACTGCCTCAGAATGCCCAAGTTCACCAGGTTAATAGAAGAAAGCACAGGGACCTCACCTTTAGACATGCCAGGAGGGATGGTCATTATTACTAAGTACTGGAGCTGTTTCCTTATATATTCCTTCTACAGGAAAAATGTCACTCAAATTGTCTGAGTCTGTACAGAGCACTGCCAAACACTTGAGGGGAAACTAATACGTAGACCCTGAAAATTTAAGGATGAAGTATTTAGGCAGAAATTCTGAAGTTATAAAGAAATCAAGTAGTACTTACTGAAAAATAAAGAATTAGCTTGTCAAGAATGATGAAAAGAGTCGCATGAATGGTTACTGCCTGGCTACTACAAATGGTGGTCTCAGCACAGCTTCACTCTGCTGGGATACAGCACGGTTTTGCTTCTTGTCTCACCAGAAGCAAAATGTTAGCACCAGTCCCAAGAAAAGAAGCAGGCCACGGCCTGTTTGGTGATCCAAAGTCTTGTCCCAGATGATGCAAGGGTCTGCAGGCTTCTAGCCTTTTTCTGGTAGATGCCTTAAATAGCAACCAGACAAATCAGGTACATTAAAGTACAGACACTCACTCTACAACCAGAAAGAGTCAGGAATCAATGCACTCTGCTCCTACTCTCACCAGGATCAGAATATAAGCACAGATTCCAATCTGTCACCTATAAAGCAGTTATTAAGCTTTCTGGTGATCAGCAGTCTCCAGGAAATAATGTAACTGCACTCCTTCTCTCACAACAGGAGAAAACAGAAGCACTAATAAGAAAGACTTGTGGATACCAAATGGTAGCATGGATAAAATTTTGGCTAGGCATTATGTCACAAAGAGTCACAATGAACAGTTTCTGTTTAACTGAAATGTTGGTGATTATTGAAGTACCACAGGGATAAGAACTGGAACTGTTACTTTTCAACACCATTAGCTTCATAGGTCATTACCAAGCTATTGGCCCAAGAGCCATTTAAGCCTAGCCAAGTTCGTCTCAAATTTACCAAAATATTTTGTCATGTATCAATACCATAAGAATTTTAAGCTTATGATGTAGCCTTGTATACATCAAGTATTCACAGGCTAGATAGGTGTTATTAGACATAGGTATCTGTTTAAATAGAGCAAGTCATGCCCAGCAATTTCTGAATCATTACTTGCTGTCTGCTCACAGTGGCTGCTGTGGGGGCACAAGTTTGGATAACTGACAGGAATAATAATGATTCCCTTCACTGCACACCCAATCACAGGGATAGGACAGTGGATAATGGTACGAGGATCTGTCATATTTTGTGTACCTTTCCATACAGACAGCCCACTGCCACAAGGCAGTCAAGCAGTAAAACCATAGTGCCTAAGCTTTATTGCACCCTTACTGAAAATTTACATATCTGAAGTGGAAGAAGCTAGCCATACAATCGCTTTGTGAATTTTGCATTTTGAAAAGAGCAACACAAGTGAAAGTAGCCTTACAATGAGACAAATTTATGGTAATAAGATGCATTAATGTATCCTTTACAGTATAGAACAAGTGTTACATGAATGCCTTACTAGACTGCAAGATAACAATAACGTCTATGGATTGAGATAAAATATCTGTATTTTTCTGTGAAACGTACAAACTGTTTCTGAAGTTATTTAATACAGTTTCATTAATATTTCACATTGTAATCACTGTCTCAGGTTATTCATAATGCCATAACATTTAAGACGTAGATAGCCATTACTTTCTAAACAGATAATTGCAGGATTTTATGAAGAAGAAACAAAAGGGGCACACTCAGATGCAATAGTTACTATTTCATCAGCTGTGATATGAAACAAAATACATTATGTTGTCACCCAGCTGATTTGCTATCTTTCCGGCAACGTCTTGCTACAACACAAACGTCTCTCCTCCCACTTCCTATTACAGAAAGGGAAACCAGGAAACTAGCATGCTTTGTAGTAAGGCAAGGCTTGCCATGTGAATAAACAGTCTCACATAACTAAAACTTCAAGGCCGGCATAACGTTTCATAAAACCGTAGCAAAGAACTGCTAAGAATGTTTTTACTAATTCTTTTTATGATGGGTCTTGAAGTATTGCATGTAACAGGTAATGTAAATTTTAAACATTTTTTTTAATTTTATTGTGAATGCTCTTGGATACTTTTAAATTGTTTCACTTCATAACCAACATTTTAATTGTAACATTTTCTTTCTACGCTGCATGTTTCTAAATTATTATGTAGTTCCCTCTCTAACTTGTAGATTGTATTCAGAAGTAAAATGTGGATAGTATTTTGATATTTTTCTGTTTTGATGAAATGTGGATAGTATTTTGATATTTTTCTGTTTTGATGAAACTTGAGTGTATTTTTAGGGTGCTGCATAGATGTGTTTTAAGTGTGTCTTGAAAGTAAAGTATAGACACTTCAGCAACAACAATGTTAATATTTACAGATGAGCTGTCTGAGGGGTAAACAGTTGAGTGAGACAGAGGCACACCTATAGCATGAAATTCCAGATACAGACAGTAGGAGTCACTGAACATTCTAAGTTAACGGCATACCCTTCTGTACTGCAAAAGATGAGAGGTCTACAGAAGGAAATTATTATATTTGCCTATAGTGTATTTGCTTCTGGAGTAACAATTTAAGATTATTTTGTTTGCTTGTGTAGTAGTGCCTGATATTATGATGCTGGCCTTCTTTCTGTGAATGTACATTTTTTTGGGTGCATAACATCACTAAAGGAGAGAATGCTCATGCTTAGTGTCAGCTAAATGATATAAAGAAAGAAAATAATGACTCATATATGTTGCTTTCTTTTTTTCTAAGGTAGAGGACAGCAAATAAAAACTAAATAATTTGTCAGAATATTCTAAAAAACACACAGAAATGTTTCTAATCTACTGTCATATGTGTGGCTTTGAAACTTAATTTGTGACTGTTAGTCCCACTTTAAACCAGAAATGCAGTGCAATTTAGAGAAAAAAAATAATCTGTTTTGATGAATGTAGGTGTTGTTCTTTTCTTTGTATTTTCTCTATCTGACCTCTGTTGAAACAAAAAAATCCAGCTAACTGCAAAATAGACCATCCTCCAGATTCAGCAAGTAGCCGTGCAGGAATGAATTATTCCTGCATGGCAGGGACCATTCCTGTGCAGCACACCATGCATATGTATGAAGGCGCACTGCCGTGCTGTAAAACAGACATGGTTCCATGTATGAGTGCAGGGGGAGTGTCTGAGAGCAGAGCTCTCACAACACACACACACCCTGCACTCCAGAATTGCCATTCGGCAATTTAAAACTAGCGAGAACGCCCATAACACCTCCAACCCATCAGGATAAGAAATCTGGGCAAAGCTATAAGGGACACTCATCCCTACCAAGCCAAATGTTGATAGAATAACAGATTTAGCATAAGCATGTAGCACGCACCTCCCAACCCGTCAGAATAAGGAATGTGGACAAAGCCGTAAGGAACAATCATTCCACAAAGCAGAAAGTTGATGGAATAACAGGTTCAGCATTAGCATGGATATTCTGAAGGGTACAAATAAAAAAACACAACAAATAAACTTTTTTTATACATGCAATAAAGTTAAAGCGTAGCTGCACAGGTGTACCCGTTGCTTAGCTACGCTTAGTCCAGCTGAAACAGAACGATAAGTTAAAAAGCAATAGACAGCCAGCATAAGCATTAGTGCAGTAGTATAACAGTTAGAGTGTATGCCTTGCATGTAGTCATTTACGGTTTGAGCCCCACAAAAGCCATTCCCATTGTGTATGTATAAACATTAAAATTTAAATTTTTTGCATATTTATGTAAGAAGTAACTGATTTTTCTCAACCAGAGAAGTGTATTAGGCTCAGATGTGAGGTGTCAGTGTAATAAAGTAGTGAAACCCCCATATAAACACAAGTGCCCCATACAGTATAGTCACACAAGAATAAATTAAGCACAGCACATTGGGGGATGTCAGGGAAGGTAAATAAATCTATATTATGTAATGAATGATGAATTAATCCCATAAAGGTGTTAGACCAGTATAATAAAACATAACAATGCTAACCATTGCACAGCTCTGCTGATAGTGTGTAAGCATTGTGTGCATATGAATACTAAGCAATGAATAGCCCAGCTAAGTGGAGTGGACCATTGGTAAGCAATGATGAACCTACCCCTTTAAGCACTGCCAACTTTAGCTAAGAAGGTTTGCCTGTAGCTTAGCTTAGCTCAGCATTTTCAAAACCATGTAATCATGGCAAAGGGTGGGAAACTGGCTGTATTTAAACCCCTCAGATGGGAATACAGCTCATAATTGGTTGTAGCTCTCCACTGTAGGCAGTATGGCAGGAGTTGGAGAGGGCATGCGCTTCCAGATGCAGCGGTGGGGCATACAGGAGTCCAAGGTCATAGTAGGACTCCTGGTAAAAAAACATGACATGAGACTGCTGCAGGACCAGTGCCAGGGGTCCCAATATAAAGCAGAAGTCTGGGAAAGTCTTGCCCGTGATCTCACCAGTGCCACTGGTATTCATCAAACTGGTGAGCAGGTCAGGCACCACTATGCCGACTTGAAACAGAGGAAGAGAGAGCTCTTGGAACAGTGGGTCCAAGAAGCAAGAGACAGGGGAGATATCCCAGCAGTGTGTAAGTATTCATAGCAATAATTGTTTACCAAAGTCCAGTCATATTTAAATAAAAGTGTAACTGCCTGGCAATAAAGTTCTAAATCCCGGACTGGTTGTGTTTACTCTGGTATTGTATGACCTCACATGTTGCATTCACCAAGATCTGGTATGTGAATAGTACTGCGTCAACTGTTTCTCACACTGTGCTACATAAAAAATATGTCTAGGAATGTCGATATAAGAATGTTGTAATTACAAGGTCAGAATGTACAACCAAGAGAGACTTAGACAGAAAACACATAAAAGAAGAAACAGCACTTTCAAAATAGCTCACTCTGATGAAGCACAAATTGTATTTTTAGCACACACAGCCATGGTTCAAATCCCGGGAGTGGTAGTAAGGTGTATGCATAATCATGCCTCTCAACTGCACAGATTTGTGAAAAATGTCCAGATATTTGCCTCATATTTTTGGCCTGTTCCTCTATTTTCCTGGCAAATCACTGTGATGATTTCAGGATTGTAGTTACGAAATGACATACATTTGAGTTTCAGACTTCAGATCCTAGCAATTTTCTAAAAGTTTATAAGAGCAATATTTAAAATATGTCCCTATTTGTACCCCCAGTTTGTCAAGCTCTGTACAGATATTTTGCATTAAGAGGTTGAGAGGTATGTGCAGAATTATAATAAGAATATGGGAATATGTGTAGAAACAATCAGGTAGTGTTAAACATTCCCTCCACAGGTCTACCAGGTAAGAGAAGTAGAATTTAGCTGTAAGGCAGTTGAAGTATACACTGTGTACAAACATACCACTGCCCAAATCAAGGTCATATAATATTGTAATAATACCTGTAGAGTAATGATTAGAGCAATGATCATTAAAGTTGTGAGTACTGCAAGGATATACAAGTTAATTGACACCCCCCCGCCACCATATCTGCAACAATATTTTAAATACACAAATCAGTGGGCATGTTTTACACTAAATCTACTGCTGGGACATATGTCCTATTGTTCAACAAATACTGAAATGTGTTTCTATTATTGTTCCATGTTGAAATACTATCATTGGTGGCTTGTTCCTATCAATGTAACCTGCATGCCTTTGTAAGGGCCACTGTGGTTCCATATATGCATGTGTTCTGTTTGCTATGCAACTGTTTCAAATCTGTTGTTTTTGGGTTAATGGGAATACCTAATCATGCTGTTATAACTAATCCCGGATTGTGTTGACTATTACTAACCCACATAAGTTCTAAAACTGTAACACCATAGCACATATGGGAAGGCCAGCCTCAGCAGACCCACCTCTCCCACCTCATCTGACCATGGTACCAGGACCCAGCACGTCTGGGACCCACCCTGGGACCTCCTCATCTGCTGGTCCTGCACCACTTTCTAGTGGAACTGCCTTAGGAGATGGGGCTTGCCCCCCCAGGAGTGGGCGCAGAAAGGATCCTGTCACCCGAAGCCAGGTCCAGGGTCTGGTGCATAGTGAGCTCCTCAGAGAATTGGGAGATCTTCTATTTCAGCTTGAGGGCTGTGTGGCACAATTAGAGGGTCAGCCTGTCCCTCCTGCTCAGCCCTCAGCACAGCTACCTTCAGGGCTGTGAAGGTCCAGTGGTGACTGCCCATGGGTGGGGACCTCAGTCCCACTGTTTCCATTTGGAGGCTCATGGGCTTCCGATTTCCAAACACCTCTCCCCATCCAAGGTATTTACCCCCCACATGTGTCATATAGTGGCCCTGTATGCTGTCTTGTCTGTCTTATCTGTCTTCCTACCTAACCTACTTCCCCAAATATACCTACTATCCTGTCCCAACATCCCACTCTCACCATAAAAAAGGCAATCTGTTCTCCTCAAAAAAATGTTGCCCCATAAATAGCTGTCCATTTCACACACATGTCCACTGGACACGTAATCTGGTCTAACTGGCTTCATGACACATTATTGTTGTCCTCACCCCTCTCTCAGGGGTTTGAGTGTCCAAATATACCTACAAATTCATATATATGCACAGCTGTTGCTGTAGAAGAAATGGATAGCTATGGACCTTCCCTACACCCATTCTGCACATCCTTATCTACTTTTCCTATTGTCTTCCCCCCTGTACATCCCCTTTTTCACCTTTTTTCTTTTCTTTTAAAGAAATTAGCATGGGGTAAGCGGGAGTAAGCACTTTTAAGCAGTAGTAAGCAGGACTAAGCCTGTTTGCACAGCGCTAAGCAATGCCTACACAGATTACGCACTTTAAAGGCTGTCTGTAAGCATATTTAACCGGAAGTTAGCATTGCTGACCACCATGCAAACCCGCTTACAACTGCTTAAAAGTGCCTTAATCACCCTGTATCCAACAAGCTTTGTTCTGCCGAGCAACAAAATAATTAACCCTTGCAGGTCTTGAACCCAGGACCCAACCCACCATAGCAATTTACCACTAAGCCATCTGAGCTATAGATATGTGGGATGTTTTCTCAAGCATATCATGCAGCACAGTCATCCAACAGTAGGAAAAATGTATATGTGTATATATATATATATATATATATATATATATATATATATATATATATATATATATACATATATACACACACACATATATATATACATATATATATATATATATATATATATATACACACACACATATATATATATGTATATATTTATATATATTATATATGTATATATATATATATATATATATATATATATATGTATATATCTATATCTATATATATATATATGTATATATGTATATATCTATATATCTGTATATATCTATGTATATATATATATATATATATATATATATATATATATCTCTCTCTCTCTCTCTCTCTCTCTCTATATATATATATATATATATATATATATAGTTAGATCTAGAATCTAGATTAATCTAGAATTTATAAACTCAAATGCTATGGAACAACTTGTTACCACTCCCACAAGAGGGGAAAACATACTGGACCTGATCATCACCAACATGGGGACTCTATGCTCCAGACCAGAAGTGTATCCCTCACTGGTAAGATCAGACCATAAACCAATCTCACTGAATATTCACATCCCGACCCCACCCCCTGCCCAGAAAACCACAGTGAAAAACTTCTCTAAAGCAAATTTCACACTCCTCAAAACTGAGGTGGAATCCTTCAAAGCCCCCGGGCCTGTGGAAAATACGGCCCAGACCGCAGAATCCTTTATAAACGCATTCTATGAACACCTTTAGGAATGCATGGATCATGCGATCCCGAATAAAAACAAGACCCAATCCTCCAAAGGCAGACGTCCTGTCTGGTGGACCCCAGCCATAAACAAACTATACAATAGAAGGAGGAAGCTACTAAATGATAGAGCAAAATCCCAAAAAGGGAAGGCATCACTGATCAGTATTAGCAAAAAACTATGGGCACACATACAATTGTCTAAGGCTAGCTTCAAGAGAAAAATTGCACAGGACACTAAGGATAATCACAAGGCTTTCTTTAGTTATGTTAGGAACCTCGGTGGTAATTCCCAGATATGCTCAGAATTAGTCC